>NC_056732.1:1863439833-1863687333 GCF_019279795.1 Protopterus annectens
CTTCACAATTAATTTTGGTAAAACATTATATTATATTATTTTCTACTGATTTAAATACCCTGAACTAATAATCATAATTTGAACTATGGAGACCGTAGGTGGCTGATTTGCATGCAGGTCCCTTCCATTCCTTCTGTAACAGATGGAGTATATACCTTTAATTATGCTAATGACTAAGTTACAGGAAGTTGCATGTCATGTGGTACATGTTCCTCCATTCTTTATTAAGGCAGTCAGATTCAACATGTCATGGAGGCTGGTGCTCATCAAGAGTGTTTATGTTGCCCTACAGAGTATCCTGATAAACATCTGCGTATTCCATAGTATTACAGTAGGGAAACGCATTTGTGAAATTAATAAATCTATTTCATTTCAAGCTTTTATCTGTTTGGAAATACAAAGGAAATTAAGTCACAATTAGAATAATGCTCCAGTTGCAGCAACCAGGAATTCTCTTACTGAAGTTCAATTTGTATAAAAAAAAAAAAAAAATGGAAGTTTGTATTCAAAAATTTGATTTGTTTCTCACTAAGAGCTGATAGCTGAAAAGGTTGAAAAGGTACAGTGTGCCACGTGTCTGCATTTCACTAATGAAGCCTTGAATATATTTAAGTCTTTTACTTTTCTTTAGGCAGTGGAAGAAAAATAACAGCACTTGGAGCACATTGCAGGACTTTTTGCAATCCTTAAAGTAATTTGCCATTTGTTCTTCAATAAGAGCAAAAGATCCTAGGATGGCTGTCATTTCTTATGTTACTAAACTGAGGAATCAAGTTAAAGGCTATACATTTGATGATTTGCACGATTCATTAATAAGTAACAAAATAATGATCAAACCAGAAGCAGTCGTTATCAAAAGCTATGAAAGTGTGCAGAATGCGTGAAATAACTAGTGTACAGTTTAAATTAGATAAAACTAAGTGACATAAATCTCCAAATTTTAAACATTTAATCATCTCTTAGAATGATGGTCTGTTAGTGTAGAATCAGACGCATGTAAGATCATAGCAAGAACCTGTTAAGTAGCTGAATAGAATATTACAGCATGCTTTCAAGTTTCCAGTGTAGAAATTTGAAATAAAAGTGGCACATTTGAAACACATGGGTTATATCTGATATCAGAGGATCTGCTGCATGATTGCATTCTCAATAACTTTTCCGCCTGCACTTGAATCAGTGCACCCCTCTTCACCCCTCTTAATCACCACTATCACCCCTCTTAATCACCACTTCTCATGTTTTCTGTAGTTAAACACTTCTAACTGCTCCATCTACCACTCTATCCTTTCTCATGCATTCCCTCTATACCCAAGTTATAAATCTTCCTGATCTGTCTAGGCTGCCTGTTTCAAATTTGATGTAAGTAATTATATGCCATGCTCTCTCAAATGCTATTACGACTATCCTCCTGTACAATGGTATTATCTCCCTCTCCTACATAATTTATAACTTACTTTCCAACGTCCACACAGGTAAAAAACGCACTCTCCAAACTTAGGAATGCAGCATCCATGGGACCAGACAACATCCCAGGCTGTGTACTACATGAACTACAAAATGAACTGGCACCTCACCTAAGTGCCATGTTTAATCATAGCCTCACCTCAGGCTTCATGCCCACTGAGTGGCACACAGCTACAGTTATCCCACTCCACAAGGGGGGATCCACCTTGGATCCCAGGAACTACCGCCCCATCAGTCTGACGAGCCTGATCTGCAAGGCCATGGAATGTATTATCATGAAACTTATAAACAAAGACACTGGCAACCTTCAAACACTGGACCTCACACAGTTTGGGTTCGTGAAGGGCCAATCATGTCTCCTGAACTTGATTGACTTCTTCAAATCAGTCTCCAGAGCTGTGGACAAGGGTAAGATGGTCCACACAGCCTATCAGGACCTCGCCAAGGCCTTTGACAACATCCCCCACTCTGGAATCATAGATAAACTTACTAGGCTGGGCATTAATCCCTACGTCACTCGATGGTTTTCCAACTAGCTTACTGACAGAACCCACACTGTAAAAGTAGCCAACTCCAAATCCACATCCAGACAAGTGACAAGTGGAGTACCTCAGGGTTCAGTCCTGGGACCACTCTTGTTTGGCATTTACTTCTCTGAAGTACAGGCCAACACTAAGGGACTCTGCAAACTAGGAGCCATTATTGAATCCCCAAATGATGTGGATATTCTACATAAGGGTCTTACAGAAACAGATGTTTGGTGCCAGAGCCATGGGCTCAAGCTCAATTGCCATGAAATGTATAGTTATCCCCTTCAAGAAAAAACATGTACTCATGAATTACCACAAAGGTGGCAGTACACTAAACACCGAAAGTGTGATAAGTGACTTAGGGACACAGGTGGACAGTGGTCTCACCTTTGATAACCACATCACCACAACAGTCAGGAAATCCTTCTATGTGGCACACGTCATCACTAAGGGCTTTTCATCCAGCAAAAAGGAGGTCATTGTCCCACTGTACTCATCCCTCATTAGACCCATTGTAGAATACAATGCCCCATTTGGTATGTACCTCTCAAGACATCTGCAACAACTGGAAAGGCCACAGAAATACCTCACTAAAAGAATCACAGGCCTAAAGCAGATGCCCCATGCTGACTGTCTAAAAAAACTCCACTTATATTCCGTCACATATCATCTACACAGAGGCAATCTCTGCTTGACATACAAGGCCATGTCAAATCCAGGGCTGTTGGACATGTTACAATTAAAAAAATCCCAAACCCTCAGAGACACACGCTCCAGGGATCTAAACCTTGTCATCACAATGAACAAAACATGCTGGAGGGATAGGTTCCTGACCCAGAGACTCCCCAGACTCTGGAATAGACTGCCCATACATATCAAGCAGAGTGCCTCTTTGGCCCTCTACAAAAGGAACCTTGATGATTGGATGGGGAGATAGGAAATTCACCCCGGGGATCACGTCAGTCGCCCTGCTAGACAGGGGTCCAGGGGAAGTAAATACTGTGGGAAGAAATAGCTAGGGAATTGTTATGGCTAGTCTTGTATAGGCCCTAGGATCCATAGCCTAGTACCAACCTATAACCTGACTGATGAAAACATACAAGTATGATTAGTATATTAATGTCTGTATTGTCTACACGGAAAAGCTTATCTCATGTTTGACCGTTGTCTTAAATATAGAAGTTAGGAATTTAGAAGATTTGTGTATAATGGAATTCATACATATGACATCCAGTCTGTACTACCTACAATCGAGTAGAAAAATGTAAAGACATATCCTACCAGTGAAAAATCTAATGAGAAAGAACAGTCACAAAAGCTGTAAAGATTGGGACTCAGCCTCTCACTAACTCAGCTATTCCTAGGTAATATCTTGAAAAGTAGGTTGTCTGTTTTAACTACATGACTGATAATTTAAATTCAGTACAAAGTGAAGGAGATTCTGGGCAGAAATCAGGAACATAAATATTATTGTAATAGAAGACTGCAGGCATCTAGCTGATTTATAGGGTGGAGAAAAGTAGAGTATAAAAGCTGTAAGAGAGTTTAAAGTCTCATGCTGAAATTGTTGTCAAAGCAGCTGAACCAAGATCCTGTGTTGTTCACAGTGAAGGTGTAAAGCTGTTTGTAAGGAAGCCCAGACATCTGTGCAAGACAACCAATGTTTGTGTCAGTGTAAACTGACCAACCACTATTTGTCATGAGCTCTACTTTCATGGGAATTTTGATATTGAAAAAGCTGATGACATTCTTACAGAATTCATAGGACCATCGGACATTACTAGGTTAACAGCTCCAGGGCCCTTACAAGCCTGGACAAATAACCATGTTCCCAAGGGTGTCTGGTTCAAGTAGACAACTAAAATCAGCATTTATTGCCACTGTCCAAGAGGGACACAGGTGGAACACCCGGGGTGAATTTCCAGTTACCCATCCAGTTGTCCAAATTACACTGAAATGGGGGCAATGAGGGGCTCCATTTGTTCCAAAAAGGTTGTTCCAAAAGTGCAGCAACCTCTGTGAGACACATCTGTCTGTCCAGTAAGTTTTGTTGATGTCACATACCAGGTTTAAGTCCTCTAAATGAGTGACCTGTGTGCCGTTTGACTTGCGAATGTGTAGCATTTCCATTAAAGCTGGGTCTGCTCTGTAGGCAAAAGTACAGGTTGTAAAGTGACAGTGATTTCAATCTGTCCATCCTGAATTTTCTTTGTAAGGAACCTTTGTGGTCTCTCCAATTGCTGCAGGTGTTTGGAAAGGAACATACCAAAGGGAGCTTTGTACTCTGTTATTGGCCTGATGAGGGAAGAGTTTTCTAGATCAATGCCCTTACTTATGAGATGAGTAATATAAAATGCTCTTCTTACCACTTGGAGAAATGGTGATCGAAGTTAAGGTTGCTGTCAAGCGATGTGCCTAGACCTCTCGCCACTGACTGTGTGCTTAGGATATTGCTATTGATGTGGTAGTTTACAGGCACATCATCCTTGCTGAAGGCGATGATAATGCTTTATTTTTTGCATTGTTTAAGTCTATGATTGTGGCACCAGTCATTAGTCTGCATAAAATCTTCTTGCAAGATGTTGACGTCACTAGGGGTTTCAGTGATCGCCCCCAGTTTGCAGTCATCAGCAATCCTTGTCAGCCTCAGTGCTTTAGTTTCAGCTTGCACTTTGAACAAATAGATTCCAAACAGTAGGGGTCCCAGAACCAGTACCTACGGAACACCATTGGTTACAGGTCTGCTGGAGGAGGTGGAGTTAATATTAATTCATGTGATCACTGTCTAAAGTCATGCAGTCTGATTCATAGCACATATATATTTCATTGTAACACATTGGCTGTAAAAGGAGTAATGTGCCTTTAAATATGTGTTGCAGTATTTGGTTATGTTCTTATGCAGCACTTCAGTTATACAATTAACAAGGAGGTCACTGTGTAAAGTAATGCAGTCTGCTCCATAGCACATATATATTTCATTGTAACACATTGTCTGTAAAAAGGAGTAATGTGCCTTTAAATATATGTTGCACTTTTTGGTTATGTTTTTATGCAACACCTTTTAGTTATACAATTAACAAGGTGATCACTGTGTAAAGTAATGCAATCTGCTCCATAGTACATATATGTTTCATTGTAACACATTGTCTGTAAAAAGGAGTAATGTGCCTTTAAATATATGTTGCAGTATTTGGTTATGTTCTTATGTGACATTTTTCAGTTATACTAAATAAATAAAAATGCTGGCAGGCAGAGTTTCACAAGCACAAATCACTCAGGTAATGATAAACCAAAGGTGTATTTAATGATAAAAATCCACAAGAAAAACAAATAAAATGTGAGCGCTTTCGTTAAACAAGTGTTAACTTAATCAGACTCCATTAAAATGTAAGACAGCCATTTATATACATATAAAAAGCACTCTGATTGGGTAAGCAAAGAGAGACAGCTAGCTAAGCAACACTGAGACAGAACATAAATTAACCCCTTGATGACTGCGTTACAGTTGAAACTGTTGCATCTTAAATACAACTAAAAGTTGTAATTAAAAGATAAATTATTAGTTTCATACTTGTGTCATGAATGATTCTAAATAGGATAAAAGTAAAACCAAAGTCATTTTTAAAATCTCATGTTAAATATTCACATAATGCTAAAATGTTTACCAAAGCCAAATACATACAAAAGTGCTTGTGCTTAACAAATGTTTTGAGATATTTTGTTCCTTTCTAGGGCTTTTAATTTCAATACAGGAGAGATGGATGTCCTGTCATTTATCCCTGGCCATCTATCTGCCTGTAGTAAGATTTGCCACCTTAACTCCTTTAACTCTAACTGAAGTCCCCAAGGCTTTTTGTCACCGATGTCTACATGGTCTATTGCCTTAAATGTGAAATTGTGACCAGTATTGTCCTGAATATGCCTCACTAAAGCATTACTAATATTATTCTTTCTTATGGCATAGTTGTGTTCATAAATTCTGGCATTAAATTTCCTTTCTGTTTTGCCTACATAAAATGCTAGGCATTGGTCACATGTAGCCATGTAGACCACTGCCTTGGAGTGGCAGTTATATTTACCTTTTACATAATGGTCTATACCATTCACTGTAAATTTTCTGCCTGATTTCACCTTGTGACACCAGTTACAAGACTCACATTTGTACATCCCTACACATCCTGTTCTAGTGTAGTTAGAACCTTTCCTAAGAAGGTCTTTTAAGTTTGAACCCCTTCTGTATGTAACTACAGGTATTTCTCCTATTTGTGCCCTGATGTACAAGTCATCCATTAAAGTGTCCCAGTTCTTATAAAAAATGGACATCAAGTGGTATGAGTCAGAGTTGAATGTAAGCACCATAGATCTACAAAAAGAACTTTTTTCCAACTCTGGTCTCCCCTCTTCAACTTCAGAGGGGCTGTTGTCTAGTATGGTTTCCCCAACTATGGGCTTAAAATGCTCTACTCTTCTTTTAACTATCATAGAGACCCACACATACATATATGTACAAACACAAATAGACTAAAGTATATTCCTGCAATTTGCAGAGAAGAAAACATAATGTTTTCACATTTTGCCAAAACTTTTGCAGATGTTCATCATGGAAGTATTATAATTGAGTTATTCTTGATGTCTGAACCAAGTACATTTATATCCTTCTTGTAGGTGTTTTTGAAATAGTTGTGAAGTCTGTACATAAATAACTTTGGGGAAAATGTTCCAGCAATCCAGAGCCAATTTAACAATGGATGTTTCAGAGGCAAGAAACGATTGTGAGGTCTGTTAAGTTTAAGACCCTTTGTACATTTGTCTGCTTTGTTGCACATGTACCCAAATCATCATAATCTATGGTCTTTGACTGCCTCTGCAGTTGGACCTACTTCAGCTGCTGTTCCGATGTCATCTTTACTGAGTCTGATAAGGGTCAAAGCTGATTGGGAGACCAGCGTATAAAGCTTCCTGTCATACTGCATTTCAGAAATATTTTTTTTTATTTTATGCCCTACTCTTTTCCCTCCCACCATGCTCACCTTGGGATGTCCAAAGTCTTCTCCTCTTTGTGGACCATGTCTCAGTGCAGGAAAAACCTGGGCAAATGCCTCTCCACCCAGGATGAACAGTCCTTTTTCTCCCTTCCTGTGTCTCATAAACCCAAGCTGTTAATCGAACCCTGGTCACCTGGATCATAGTTAAGGCAGTATCCCAATATGCCATGACACTGGGCACCTGAGCCATAGTTATGGCAATATTCCTCTATGCCATGACACTGGATTTTTATAAAGAAAAATATTACACAGGGAAATGAAATTGGGTGGGCTTGGCTAAATGGCTAAGGACCTTCTCTCACTGGGTTTGAGTCTCACCTGTGGTTAGTGGCTAGGCTTGTAATAGTCTGTAGAGTGATTGCCTAGTATTTACCTGTGAGCCTATGAAATGACAGTTGAGGCTGGAAGAACAGGTAGTGATCCAGGTAGAACACTGCTTGAGGTAGCATTCTAAATGTGTGCAGAAATATATGAAGAGACATCCCGACCCATGTGCAAAAAGGGTCTATATTATATACACAAAACATGTAAATGTCGAACACTCACATGAGCGTAAATGCAGAAATTCAAAATCACTATAGTGGGGGGCTTTGCCCCCCTCATCCCCCGCTAAATATATATTCCAACTCCATGATCACACTACAGTGAAGAAAGGGCAAATATTCCAATCCTCACTGTACTGTAATCCAAAAAAACCCATCGACTTCCTGCATTTACACTCATGTGAGTGTTCGACATTTTGATGTTTCATCAATCTAAAGCAGACCCGTGCAAAAAATGGGAAAATGGAGGTGTGGATGGATATGAAAAAATATATTTTTTTGAGGTTATAAGGGAATGGTTAGAAAGTGGTCTGGAGGAGAGATGTATGTGAATCATTAAGTTTCTGTGGATGAAGGAGGAAAAAGGTTAACTTGAGGTGTTGGTGTTTGATAGCATTTGGCAGTGTAGACTATAAAATAGTGATGAAAAAATTGTAAAAAAATGCGGGGGTTTGCAAGAAGGATATATGATATCAAGGGCAAAGATTGGTAAAAAACAAACAAAACGGAAGTGGAAGCAATGAGGATAGACTCAAAATAATATTCACCGTTTATTGTAAGCGCTTTCGGCTTAGTCCTTACTAAGCCTTCATCAGACAAACCATGATGAAGGCTTAGTAAGGACTAAGCCGAAAGCGCTTACAATAAACGGTGAATATTATTTTGAGTCTATTTCATTGCTTCCAGTTCCGTTTTGTTTGTTTTTTATCAAGGGCAAAGATGTGAAAGAAGCAATTACAGTAGTTAAAGGAAATAGTACATGCTATAAAGAAAGTTGAAAGAGGTGCAAAGCTGATAATATGTGGCATAATGTACATCTTTGCAACAACAACAACAGACTGAAGAATCAAACCAGCAAATGGAACAAGCAGGCACAATGTAGAAATACACCACTTTAATAGTTCAAAAACCACAGGTTAAACAATATTCCACAAGTTAAGCGCTTTCTTCCCCACCTGCAAGGGACTTCATCAGAACAAATGAATGTAACATCCCAGCCATTTTTATGTGTGCGCCCCACCCCAATTAATCATGTTTAATTGTTTAATTTAATAAAAAACTTTAAAACATGAAAGGTAAAACATAATATAACTCAACCTATGCTGCTAAAATGTGTTATATATATATATAAATTAAAACATTATCCTAAAATACTTTTTAACTTTAAAATACTAGCTATGCTAGTCATTTCATTAATTCCGGATACTCCACAGCATTCAAACGCAGCTGTCATTTCAGCTCACTGATGTTCAGATGTATATCTAGACATTTTCCCTGTATGTCTTTTTGAAGCTGTTGTATTACCAGGGACTTAAAGGTGTGCTCTATTTGGTCCTGCACATGCCTGCGCAGGGCACTAGTTAACCTACCGTATTTTATATCACCCAAATGCTCTCCAATTCTGTTCTTGAATTTTCTACATGTTTTTCCTATGTAAAATATAGGACATTGTTGGCATTTCGCCATGTATACAACATTAACAATATTACAGTTAAAATGTCCATTAATAAAAATATTCCTGTTGTTCAACCTGAAAAATCCTCCAGTCTCCATAATGTAGGGGCAATAAATAAAACTGTTGCACTTAAAATTACCTAATTTTCTGTTACAACATTCAGGTGCCAAACTTATTTCCAAAATATCCTGGAATGACCTGTCCCTCCTGTATACCAGTCTGGGATTTTACCTACTCTAAGTGCAACATTCGATTCAAATTGTAAAATATCCCAGTTATTCTTGATAATATTAAATATGATGTCTGCATCTTGGTTAAAAGTAAAGATTAAACTATTTTGAATGTCATTGTATTTACTTAAAATGTCCCTGTCTGGTGATGTCCTAAAATGGGCGTGTAAATCCCATTGTCACACTTATTTTTTACTTCCATACACATTTCATTCAATAGACTACTAGGATAACCCCTTTGATCAAATAACTGGATTATGAACTCTGTTTCTCTTAAGAAATCTTCTTGCTGACTAACCATCCTGGCAGCCCACACCAACTGTCCCTTAACTACAGATTTCTTCTGATGGTGTGGGTGCCAGCTGTCATAATCTAGGTACGAGATGGAAAATGTCAGTTTTCTGTAAATATTAGTAATAAAACTCTTACCATCTTGATCAATTTTTAAATCCATGTCCAGATAGGTAAGATTTTTTTCGGTGATATTCATAAGTAAAGTTCAAAAAATCTACAGTATCATTGATGTAAACCAAAAACTCATTTAATTCAATCTCAGAACCCTTCCAAATCAGAAACAGGTCATCCAGAAACCTAGTGTAATGTATTATCTTGGGGGCAAAGGGATTGGTTTTTGAACTATTAACGTGGTGTATTTCTACATTGCGCCTGCTTGTTCCATTTGCTGGTTTGGTTCTTCCATATGTGGCATAATGAAAGCCTTTGGTATTTCTACAATATGAACAGATATGGCAAATCCTAGAAGATTACGGATATTAGGCAGGAAACTAATACAGTTGTTGCAGGTGTGTACAAAGGTGCTTTGGTTTGGAATGAAATAAGGGGTGTGAATGTTAAAGGGAAGTAGAGTTACCTCTAATGTTAAGATGATTTGCCAATATTCTTGTGGGATTTGCAGCACCCGAGAAGTCAAGCACTGCAAGCTGTTTTCTTTTTTGATAAATGCTTACATTTTGAGCTGTATTGTAATAAAGAGCTTTATAAGCTTTCTGTTAAAGCCAAAGCCCAAACAAATTTTAGCTATCCCAAGGTGATGTCACTTAAGAGATAGCTTTAGGTGCTTTAACAGACTTTAATGGACATGTTGCAGATGTGAGATGCTGTTAGTCTATGGACGTACATAATACATTCTATACTTGTAATACCACTGCGACTAAAGTTCATTGTTTAGTGTCTGTAGCATCATCATATAGAAAATTTCAATTTTAAAAGGTTTTTTTAGTACTTAAAAGCAGAAACCATCATCGGGTGGGTAGAAACACTGGATTGCCAGAAACTTTTTTATAGTATGTAGGATTAATTGTCACTGTTGAAGTGACACCCTGACCGCATGAGCAAAAAAGTGGGAAATGGGGGTGTGGGTGGATGGAGGATTAATACTGAGTAATACAAAATATTAAGGATATGGAGATACTGTACATCTGGTATGAATCTGTTTTACTAGAAATTATAATGCGGCATTAAGGGTTCATTTTGGAAAGAGGGAAGAGTAGTAGAAAAACAAATGGGAAGAAAAACTGAGCGATTAAAATATTGTACAGGTTTGGAAAACCCTTAGGTTGACATTCCAAAAAAGGTTTCTTATTGCATTCTGTTTTTTTTTAGGAAATTACCTTTTGGGGGAGTATTTGCATTTCTTAAGCAGACCCCTTCATTCTAGTAATAAACCATTTCAAACCATGTGTAACCCTTAAAGCAGTTAGAAGTAGCCTGTAGTTCCACTCCACAGGCTATTAGATAACCTATCATTCTTCTTTCTAGCATGTTCTGAATGACCACCTATCAGACTCATGGCTCTGCTCATGCTTTACCCCTGGTTGAACAGAAATCTGGTCTCCCTTTCTCTACCCCTATCTGTACACATTGTGTACCCGTCACCACTTTTTCATCTTCACCTGGCTGTCCTACCCGTTCCAATCACCTCCTTCCCATTTATACTCATCTGTTCTAATGTGTCTCCCCTTTAGTAACAAGTAAAAGTCATGAGTTTAGTTCAATTGTAAAAATACTGTGAATTGCTAAAATGATGCTCTCCAGAATTGTATATAGTGTTTTACCTTGTTTTTTCTCATTGTTCTCTTTGTAATATGTTTTTAGTATATTTGTATGCCTTTCAATATTGTTTATTTTTAAATGTATAATTTTCAGGTGTTTCATATGTGATGTGTTTGATTTTTTTTTATTTTCTCTATTAAGTGGAGCTTTCTCCCAGGCCTCCACTGAACATGGACTTTTTTCTGGCCCAGTTGGACTTTACCAGTAAAAAATGTTAATAAATAAATATAGGGGAAAAAAGAAGCTATTAGAATGTTACTTTAATGTGGGGTACAAAATTAAATCCAGTAAATGGGAGAATTTTATTTAATAAAAAACTAGGGGTGGATTAGGTTTAGCAAGTTAGATACTATTTCTGGCATCACTGCATTTGATTTTTTTATATATTAAAAAAGCAACAGCTGAGTAAGAAATATTGTCATGAGATATCTTTGTGTAAAATGTGAACATTTCTAAAACATATTGAAAAACAAAAAAGAAAGTGCAGTGACTTGGAAGGCGGAAAAGAGAGACGTATCGTAAAAAAGTGCCGAATTTGGTACTGGAAAAAGGGAAAATGTTCAAAACCTTAGCTACCTGTCAAGACTCGGGCCTTTGTTATTGTACTTACTGTTTACAGGTTTTTGCAGGGAGACTTGTACCGAGCTTACTGTACCCTTAGGGATACAGTTTCTCTTGATCTCTTTTTCCTTAAAGTGTGGAGCCAATAACAGAGCCAGACATGTCAGCCTTCCTCAAGGAACAACTAACTCTAACTGAAGAGAGAAGTTATTATTCAGCACCTCCCCTTTGCTCTAGAACATACCTGTCTAGAACATACCTCTCTAGAACATGCTTCTCATGCATGTCAACCAGTGTGATTCCATGTTTGTCTCAGATGTAGCTTAGACAGATGGATGTGTGCCCTTAAATTTGCCCAGGACTTACAGGTCCTACCTCGTAGGGTGGGAGCTGGCAAATCATGCATGGCCTCTGCTCAAACTTGCCTTGTATATCCCATGATCCTATAAAGATTTCCAGTCAAAACTTTCTCACCACTTTCTTGATGCCACTAAATGTCACTGTTTTGCAGACATCACTATTACTGAAAAACACATCCTCTAACTTACTCTTTCATTGAAGGACTCCATGCCTTCTCTTCCCTTCTGTCGCTTGTGATATGGCACAGTTTATAACCCTTCCATCTCCACACATCGTAATGACATAGCTGTTATTAACATAAGCTTATCATTTTCAGATCAGATGATTCTGATACTAACTGTATACATTGTGCACATCCTGTGCTGTACATTATGTCTAATCTAACCTTGTAGGTCATACGCAGTGCACCCAACTATGACATACTTTGTTTTCATAACAATGTCCTGAAATGTATGCACACACACACACACACACACACACACACACACACACACACACACACACACACGCACACACACGTATATGTGTGTGTGCATGTGTATGTGTACATACATATATACATTATATATATATATATATATATATATATATATATATATATATATATATATATATATATATATAAAACTTTCTGGCTGTATGCTGTTATTCTGCTACTGTTTAAAATTGCTCCTTTAGGATCAGAGCATTTTCCTGGTTAATAGTTCAAAATAACCAAATGTATCTTCCCATCTTATTCATCTCCTCAATATAACATTCCACGAGGTTTAATCTTTGGGCTCCCTTAGTTCTTATTTATCAGTAGTTATACCTGTTGTGTTAGGACATAATGGATTTCTTTATACTGAAGTTTCATTCTGTTTTCAGCCTGTTGTCCTACTAAGTCAGAACATATGGTTACCAAGGACTTTCTAGAAGTCACTGCATGGCTTGCTCTACACTACCTGATGGTCAGCTATAGACATGGATTTGTGAACATGCATACAGTATGGGATATGGTAGAGGAGATATGTTATGATGCAGATGCCCATTGGGGCATAGGTAGATATAAACCTGCCTCTGTACCCTCTGCCTGACTTAATTTGGGTGGTTGTTGATATGCAGAGAGGTGCTTTGTAGTTGCTTAGCTGTGGTCAGTAGTACGTTCTCCATGGGACTTAGGGGGAGCTAAACCAATTATAGATCAATATGTGCGTATGTCTCTTTAAGAAGCTATCCAAGGACTTGCACAAGTGTATAAACACTGAGCATGTGCAAGTCTGACGGCCATTTTGTAGTAGGCTGTTGAGATGCAAGCATGTATGTGTGTAAGCTCTGTCTGACGATCAGTTTATTTATATTTACTGATGCTGCTGTCCATCCTGATGTGTTTCTATGTAATAAAGCATCGTAAACAAACTACCCCGCCTACTTCGTTTTCAGTGTACAGAAGGACGAGTGACATGGTGTCAGAAGCAGCATATCTAATGGGCAGAAAGAACTCCAGTTTCTCTACTTTGACTTCGAGAGGCATTTAGCTACAGATGGTGGATTATAGAGAAGGGGACCGTCCCTTGCTGCATGTATAATTTGCAAAACAGATCAGAAACAAATTTCTAATGTTAGAACTTGCTCAAACCATTTCTTACTTGCAAAATATGAAACAAAACATACAGAATGCTCTAAATGATAATAAAATAAATTTAAATCTCCGATACTGATAGAAATATTCGAATTACTATGGAAAATGTTTGAAATAAAGTCCAAATTGCATAAAACTAATAAAATGGATAATATAAAGAGAAGCAACCACATTTTTTCAATTCATGCTGTGCAAATCCATATTTGTCGTATTAACTGAGGCTATCCGAGTTATCAGAAGTGTATGAAGTGTTCACAAGTTTGTGCAGTGTTACAATAAAGTTATTTCACAAAATACAGCCATTTCAGAGCATGCTGCGGTGAATTAACCTACAGAGAATTACCAGTCCACCTGCTGTCAGATACTACGACATCCACAAGCCACTTACTCTTTCATGTGATGCTTTGAAATTTGGTCTTGATACAGTCATTCTACAAGAAGGTAAAGCTGTTGCTTGTGCATCTAGAAAGCTTCTCAAGCTGAACTGCAATACACTCCGATAGAGAAGAAGGTTTTGGAAATTGTGTTTTCATGTTCCAGGTTCCATGATTGTGTGTATGGTAGACCTAGCCAGATCAAAACAGACCATCAACCTCTAATCACTGTTCTGAGAAAGCCTATGCATACAGCTCCAGCCAGATTGCAAAGCATGATGCTGAAATTTCAATCTTGTCTACAAGAGAAGTAAATTTCTTTATATTGGTGATACATTATCCAGATCACCCAGAAGTACCACAGAACAGCATGAGAATGAGAGATTTGATTTTTAAGTCATGGAGGTGAGGAATTGTTTTTTTCCACAAGTCTTGATGAATTCAGAGATCACACAGCCACAGATCCAGTTTTACAAAAGTTCAACCAATTCCTCCAAGAAGGATGGCCATCAAAGCAATCTAATTTACCTCCAAAAGTGCAACCTTATATCCCATACAGAGATGAGATTTTGTCAGATAGTGGTATCATCATAAAAGGTCCTAAAGTTATTGTTCCAATGTCTTTGCAACAAGAGTACATTATCATCTTACACTGATGTCACCCAAGAGCAGACCCTACCAAAAGAAGGGTGCAGGACTAGTATTTTGGCCTTCTATGTCACAAGATATTGAGAGTGTACTTTCATCTTGCTGTTTGCGTAATAGTACAAAACCACATCAACAGAAAGAACCATTTCAGCTAAACTAGATTCCTGAACTACCTTGATCAACAGTAGCCACTGACATTTTCAGGTGGAATGGTCAACATTATTTGGTGTTAGTAGACTCTTATTCCAGTTGGTTCAGGATTGACCTACTTCTCAATCTAGCATCCAGTACAGTCATTACTAAGATGGTGTCATTTTGCAGTACATGGATCTACACACAGTTATTTCTGATAATGACACACAATTTACAAGCCAACATTTCAAAAGATTTGCCAAAGAGTGGGACTTTACTCATATCATGAGTAGCCCAGAGTATTTGCAGTCAAATGGTTTGGCAGAACATGCAGTTGAAAGTGTAAAGCAGTTACTAGAGAAGTCAAAACAAGACAATAGTGATGTTTTCCTGAATCTCTTAAATGTTAGAAACATTCCTCATGATAAACATCTTGGTTCACCTTGTCACAGACTTCTGTCGAGACAAACCAGAGCTACTTTACCCATCAGTAGTCAATTGTTGGTTCCATGTGTAATGGTCAGTGAAAGCCAGTCTGTTGAAGCGTCTAGCCCAGAAGTCCGTTTACGATAAGACCAGCAAACTGCTCATTCCATTAAGAGAAGCAGAAGTGGTAAGGATGTAAACGTCCCAAGGTTATGATCGGATTGGAGTCATGTAGAACATCTGCCAAGATTGTAGATTGTGGAATCACAAGGAGCAGAATTTCGGTGGAATTGGAAGCATTTGATACTGGTGTCTGAGCCTGTACCACAGCACATAGCCTGCGAGAAAGACTTTTTATCTCAGAACGAGTTATCTAGTGTTCCAGAGTATCTCCATCCCTGTGATGAATCCCGAAGTTCCTGATATGAGTCATTCACCGAAGACTGTCCCTGTTGCAAAACTCAGTCCTGATTGTTATGTTATGAGATCCGGTTGCATCTCCAGACCATGTTCCAGATACATGGCAACGTAGACATGAACATTGTATATGTTTCTAAATGTCTGTATTGATGCATGTTTAATTACAATGTAATTTTGATAAAGGGCAGTCTTTTTAAGATGGAGGGTGGAGATCATTGTGTGTATGTCTCTTTAAGAAGCTATCAAGGGCTTGCATGAGTGTATAAATACTGAGCACGTGCACGTCTGACGGCCATTTTGTTGTAAGCTGTTGAGATGTAAGCATGTATGTGTGCAAGCTCTGTCTGTCAGTCAGTTTGTGTATATTTACTGATGCTGCTATCCATCCTGATGTGTTTCTATGTAATAAAGCTTCTTAAACGAACTACCCTGCCTGCTTTGTCTTCAAAGTATAGGATGAGTGACACCAACCTTCATACCTGAATGAATGAGGACACCTTCCCTGCAGCAAGACTATTGGAGATGGAACACAGGATATGATACAAACCATCCCTATGTTTGCCTCAGTGATGGCCTCCCAGATAACATTTCCGTCACTGCTGGGGCTACCCATTATAGGGGAACAAATAGACTCAATTCTAATTGTGGTAAGATTAATGGTTTACAGGTATGAGGGAGGAAAATGCTAATAGGAAATAATTCTGTCTCAAACTTCATGCAGCACACTAACTATCCAGGCATTTGACAGTCTTAATCAACCCTAGAGCTTGTCACTGCCCCCCCCCCCCCCCCCCCCGCCGTTGTAGAAGGAAGTAGTGGTCCACAAAAACTGACAGGACAAAAAAGAACCATAAAGATGATAGAGTGAACTGTTGAGGATAAGAAAGAAATGATGTATTATTATTGTTATGCAAGAAGCCCAGCATTTCCAGATAGGAGAAGTGCAAAGTACAAACAGCTTAAGACAAAAATTAGAGGAAAGAAAGTATTCGTACAAGAAAACCTGTCAAAACCTTCAAATGAAAATGTGTGTTCTGGCTACAAGTATTAACATCTTTACACGAAGACTGAGTCCTTAAGAACTGTTTACATGTGGAGCCCAAACAGATATCAACCTGGTTAACAACAGGAAAAAATTATACCGCTCCTTAAGAGTGAACTTGCAAGATATCTTCAGTACTATAGAAAAATAACTTGCCTTCCAAATATATATAAACTATACACAGAAATTGAAACTGACAGAATTTATAGTCATTTAGAAGAAAAATCAATCATGGCAGTAGAACAAAAAGGTAAAAAAGTCATATGGAACAAGGGATCATTTTTTTTTTTTAAAAGTCATAATGCAGAATTATAGAAAGGGAAGAATCTAAGTATGGCATGGATAGACTACAAAAAATAATTTGACAGCATCCCACGTTTATGGTGGTTCCTACTAAATGATCAAACACGCATTCTTATGAATGCATCTTGATCGAACTTGAAAACATGAAAAGGTAAAATAGTGAAACGGCATCTAAGCAAATTCTTTCCCTTGGAAAGAAATCGCTTTGCCACTTCTGTTACTTTGCCATTTTTGTCACAGTAGTGTGATCTCAGAGTTGGTATATTTAAGTAGGGGGTGTGGGGGGCACAGCCCCCCATTTTATGTAATGTTTTATAGGCTATTTTTTCTTTCTTTCTTTTTTTTTTTTTTTTTTTTTGTGGAACAGCAATTTTTTCCCTTGGAAAAAAAATTGCTGATGTTCATCGTGTGACACTGCTGCATTCATTACACTTGGGTTATCCTGCCGTCAGGTGGTCCCGCAGTCGGCCTGAGTTCCAAAGTCTTGGTCTAGTGACGGTTGCTGTCCCTCTTCCCTGACGTCAGTGCGACAGGGGTATATAAGATGCAGCCGACGCCATTTTCTTCAGTCGTTCTTGCCGTGCGGTGCCCGAAGCAGAAGCAGTTCGCCAGTGTCAGTCGGCCGACTCCTGAGATTTTCATTCTGAATCCAGAGCCGAAGTCTTCTAAAAAGCTAAGTACCCCGTTGGGGAAACTTTTTTTCTTGCCTCAGACCTATGTCAGTAAAAGTTAATAATTGTATTTCTTGTGGGAAGCAAATACCTCATAAGGATTTCCACTCCTACTGTATCTCATGCCTAGGCACTATTAAATGTTCGTTAGATTTTGCACGACTTTATTTTGGCAAAAAATTTAATTATGTCATGCCGTCAGAACTTCCGTCGACCGGAATCCATAAAAAGCGCAAGGACAGGCATCCAAGGCCCAAGATCGACGACGAGGCCTCTTCTAGGCCGGTCACTGGCTCTCCGGTTTTCAGCGAGGCATCTACGCAGCCCCTGACAACCGCTTCAACAGAACCACAGACCACCTCAGACTCCCACGTGGAGCTGGCCGGGCCTTTGGACGCTCTAGTTATTCAGATAACCAAACTTAATCCTTCAGAGGGAACCGAAGTAGCTGAACAATCCACAGCTACAGAGGGTGTTTTCAGACCTACCCAATCAACCATTGAACCCTCTGTTAAATCTAAGCCTCCCTTAAAGGCAAAGAAACAGACACAGCAATCTCCAGGGCAGGTTTCCATGCCTAAGAAACAAATGCTAAAAATGGCAGAAGACCTTATCACCCTGATCAGAGGGTCCCAAACCCCTCCAGATAAAAGGCCCAGATTAGATGCAGATTATGAATCTTCAGACCAGGTGTCCATTTCCTCAGATTCATCATCAGACCTAGGGTATTCCTTACCCCCTTATGAGGATTCTGATGCTGAGGAATCAATTCCTTCAGCTTCTCCGCCTGAAGGCTACTCATTTGGAGAGACCCTTCATTCCATGAGGGAGCATTTCCACTGTGAAGGCCAGGTTTATTCAGAATCCAAGAAAGGCTTAGGGATTTCCTCTTATTGCCTCAACACAGACCCCTTGCCATTCCGCCTGTGTTAGATATTGTGGATGATGTATATACTGAATCCAGCTTAAACCCTGACTCCTTACCACCAGCCCTTATTAAGCCAGTTAGATATTACAGAGTCACTGACTCTCACAAATTTTTATACAAAAGCCCTGTTGCAGACCCTGAAACTATTTCCCAGGGACCCAAAGGGATTAAGGCCTCATCAGCTAAAAACCCAATCCCCTCTGACAGAGATTCCAGAGCATTAGACAGATGGGGTAAGAAAGTTTATACATCCGCAATTTTAGCCATGAGAGCCTTGAAATGCCATTTTCATATGCTAAAATATCAGCAATTTTTAATGTCTCAGTTGAAACAGAAGATGCTTCCAGATACAGATCCTCCTAATTTGAAAGAAATGCAGGATTTATTGCATGCAGCTGAACAAGTGGGAAAACATACTTTGCAATGTGGTTTTGATTCCTTAGAGGCCTCAGGCTCTGTCATTAGAAAGCATGCTTGGTTAAAAGAACATACACTGCCAGATCATGTTAAAGCCAAATTACTGGATGTACCTTTACAGCGGGATGTGTTGTTTGGAGTCAAGGCAGAGGAGGTATTAAAAAAGATGGTAAGGCAAAATCTATGCAAACGGTCAAAGATTTCTTACAGGTCCAACCTCCTCGTTTTAGCAGAAATTGGCCAACAAAAAATTGATCCTTTCCAGTCACAGACAGACCTCAAAGGGGCAGATATAGATGTCCAAGAGGTAGAGGTCAGACACAAGGCTCTTACAGACCTCGACAATGGGGTATACCAGGCCAGAAAGAAGGGGGAGACAGGCCCCAACCTTATAAAAAACAGTCTCAATGACTTTCCACTACGGCTGCCAAACAATTCCCTCTTGGCAGCTCCTTTAGGAGGAAAACTGGCTCTTTTCTACCACAATTGGCATTGCATCACCAAAGACAAATGGGTTCTCAACATCATATCTCAAGGTTACAGGTTTCACTTCCACACTCTTCCAAGGTTAAAAGGAATGCCAAACCTGCCACCAAATCAATGGGGATATGAGAGCTATTCAAAAGGTACCACCACAAGAGCAAGGCCAAGGATTTTACTCAAGACTCCTTCTATTCCACAGAAAAGACAAAGCCTGGAGACCCATTCTGGACCTTTCTTCTCTGAACACTTACCTGGATGTTCCGAAATTCAAAATGTTGACACTACAGCAGCTTCTTCCCATGCTGGGCAAAAAAGCTTGGCTTGTGACTTTGGACCTCAAAGAGGCATACCTGCATGTCCCTATCAGACAAAACTGCAGAAGATACCTCAGATTTCTAGCAGGTTCAATGCACTACCGATTCTCTGCACTGCCCTTTGGCTTATCTACTGCGCCCAGAGTCTTTACAAAGTGCCTGCCACCAGTAATTGCATTTTGCAGCCAAAAAGGAATTCAGATTTACCCATACCTAGACGACTGCCTAATCCAAGCAGAAAGCAAGGACATTCTTCTAAAGCATCTGGCGTACGTAAAAAAGTTATTAAGTTGCCTGGGGTACACAGTAAACAAAAAGAAATCAAAACTAGTGCCCTCACAACAGATAATATTCCTGGGTGCCAGCTTAAATACAACGGCCCAGATGGCTTATCTCACGCCAGACAAGCAAGGACAACTGACTCAATATTTTCATTTAATGGCAACAAAGACCCAACTCCCTGCAAGAAAAATTCTGCAGGCCTTGGGCTACATGGCATCTTGCATACTACTAATTCCATATGCCAGATTACACATGAGGAAACTTCAATGGTACCTAAAGAGCGTATGGTCTCAACACTGTCAAGATCTGGAAACAGTTTTTTACCACTAATTCCTTGCCTTCAACAGGAGTTTCAATAGTGGGCCCAAGCTTGTCACCTCAACAAGGGACAGCCTTTTACTCAACCCACAGCCAGGCAAACACTGACAACAGATGCATCGGATTATGCCTGGGGAGCACACATGGCAGCAAAATGTATTCAGGGCGAGTGGCCCACAGAACAAAGACATCTCCACATCAATCAAAAAGAGATGCTAGCTGTACAAAATGCAATTACAGCTTTCAAGGAACTGCTACATCCAGGGCAACTACTACTGCAGACAGACAACACCACAGTTATGTGGTACATAAACAAGCAAGGGGGAACACACTCCTATTCCCTCTGCAGACAAGCCATGACCTTGTGGAGCACAGCTTTAAACTACCAAGTTCATCTGCAGGCACAATTCCTGCCAGGAGAGAAAAACATACTGGCAGACGACCTAAGCAGAAACATCATGGATCCTCACGAATGGCAATTGAGTCCACAGATTTTCAGAATGATAGCACAAAAATGGGGGAAACCAGACATAGATCTGTTTGCATCCCCAATGAACTGCCAACTACAGAAATTCTGCACAAGGAGATACCATCCACAAGCATGGAAAGTGGATGCCCTCTCATTCAGCTGGAAAAACCTGCAAGTATACGCTTTCCCTCCTTTATGTCCCCTTCCAAAGGTACTCATAAAAGCCAGGCAGGAAGAGCCAAAGATGATCCTGATTGCACCAGACTGGCCACGCCAGCACTGGTACCCAGTCCTAAAGAACTTAACACAAGAACCACCCTGGATTTTGCCTCCAATTCCACAGCTTTTAACACAACACAACAATCAGATACTTCACAGCCAGCTAAAGACCTTAAATCTAGCTGCATGGAAAATTCCTTAACCAAGCAAGCATTGCCTCTCTCCAAAGCTGTTATGGATGTCATTCTGGAGGCCAGGAGGCCTAGCACCAGGAAAGCCTACTCGGATAAATGGAAGAGATTCTGTGCCTGGAACCAAGCACACAGCCTTGACCCTCTTGTCCCAAACATTCCTCGGATACTACAATACTTAACTGAGATGCTGGACAAGGACCTCTCCTTCTCATCCATCAAGATTCATGCCTCAGCCATTTCTGCTCATTACAACACGGATCCACCAATTTTTTCAAATCCTTTGCTCAAACAGTACCTCAGAGGGGCTAAAAACATGAGACCGCCCCGTAGAGCACCTACACCAACTTGGGACCTCAACTTTGTTTTGGAAAACTTAACTTTACCTCCTTTTGAGCCAGCTAACACAGCAGATTTAAAATGCATCTCTTGGAAGACGGCTCTACTACTGGCAATAACATCAGCAAGAAGAGTTTCAGAATTACAGGCACTAATGGCAGTGGAACCTTTCCTCATCTTCCACCAGGACAGGGCGTCCTTAAGAACTAACCCTACGTTTATGCCAAAGGTAGTATCAAGTGTGGCTCTAAATCAAACTATTTACTTGCCAACCTTTTATCCAAAACCACAGAACAAAGGGGAGAGACTACTACATTCCTTGGACATTCACAGACAGTTACGCTTCTACTTGGACAAAACCAAAGCTTTCAGAAAATCTGAGCAATTATTGGTAGCATACGCTGCAGGAGCACAGGGAAAAGCCATTTCAAAGCAGACTATTTCAAAATGGATAGCTCACTGTATACGTTTTTGCTATGCACACCATGGGAAACCTGTCCCTAGCAGCATTAGATCTCACTCCACCAGGGCAACAGCCACTTCAACTGCCTACCTCAGAGGAGTGCCTACCAAGGATATTTTAGAAGCAGCAACATGGAGTTCTGTACATACCTTCACCAAACATTACCATTTGTTTTTATATTCCAAATCCAGAGCAGGCTTTGCCACTGATGTGCTGCAGGGCCTTATAGCCTCCCGTAATGCCTTATAGATCCATCCACCCTACCTCAGCTTTGGGATTCCACCCAAGTGTAATGACTGCAGCAGTGTCACACAATGAACATAGTACAGTTTTATACCTACCATAAATGTAGATGTTCGAGTGTAGACACTGCCGCAGTCCAGGTTATCCTCCCTCCTTCCTCTCTTACTTGCTGGTACGTACCTAAGTATGCTACCCTTCACTGCCTATGGGGGTTATTTGTTGGATACTGAAAGTGTTTTACTGTTTTTTCATATGCATGTTTTATTAGCAATTTGCATTGCCTACCTTTTTGGGGGCACCTGACATCTGGGGCAAGAAAAACTGAAGAAAATGGCATCGGCTGCATCTTTTATACCCCTGGTGCACTGACGTCAGGGAAGAAGCGACAGCAACCGACGCCGGACCTTGACTTTGGAACTCAGGCCGACTGCGGGACCACCTGACGGCAGGATAACCCAAGTGTAATGACTGCAGCAGTGTCTACACTCGAACATCTACATTTATGGTAGGTACAATACTGTACTTTCTAAGCGTTAGAGATTGTAACCTTTTGCTCAAATGGGTTCGATAAATCATCGTTTGCTTTTAGCATTCGATGATTTAACATAGACCCCGTTTTTGGATAAGAGTGCTTACAGATGTCTAAGATGCACCCTACATTGATGATTACATTACAACAGCTTCGAGAGAAAAATTGCACAGGACACTAAGGATAATCACAAGGCTTTCTTTAGTTATGTTAGGAACCTGGGTGGTAATTCCCAGATATGCTCAGAATTAGTCCAAAATGACAAAAAATACACCGAACCCACAGACTTTGCCAACATCCTTGCTGACAGGTTCAGCGCAAACTTCTCCCCCCCCCACCAAAAGGGCAAATATCTATCCCAGCAGAGTGCTGCCCCCCTGACATCTCAGATGCTCAGGTAAGAGCCACCCTCTCCAAAGCAAAAACACAGCATCAATGGGACCAGATGGTGTCCCGGCTGCCCTACATGAACTCCAAGAAGAGCTAAACCCAAACATAAAACTACTGTTCAATCTCAGCCTTACTACAGGATATGTGCCCAAAGAGTGGCGTACAGCAACAGTGGTCCCTCTCCATAAAGGTGGTGCCTCAACGGATCCTGGAAACTATCGCCCCATAAGCCTGACTAGCTTGGTCTGCAAAGCTATGGAAAGGATCATCATGGACCTCATAAATAAAGATATTTGGGACCTACAAACACTGGATCCTACCCAGTTCGGCTTTGTTAAAGGCAGATCCTGCCTCTTAAACCTGGTTGATTTCTTTGAAACAGTCACCAAGGCCATTGATGAGGGGAAGGTGGTCCACACAGCCTACCTGGACCTCGCAAAAGCCTTCAATACAATACCCCACTCTGGCATTATAGATAAGTTCACCAGCTTAAATATAAAACCCTATGTCACTAGATGGATTGAAAACTGGCTCAAGGACAGAACCCACATAGTTAGAATTGCTGGAGCCATGTCAGACTCCAAACCAGTTACAAGTGGTGTCCCACAAGGCTCAGTCCTGGGACCTCTCTTGTTCGGTATATATTTCTCGGAGGTACAGGCCAACACAGAAGGACTGTGGCTGACCAAGTTCGCAGATGACTGCAAACTGGGCGCCATAATCGACTCTCCAGCCGACACAAGCATCCTCCAAAAGGGCCTCATAGAAACAGACAACTGGTGCCAGAGCCATGGCCTCAGGCTAAATGCCAAAAAGTGTATAGTCATCCCCTTTGGCAAAAACAAAGTGCCCACAAATTACCACATAGGTGGAAATCCATTAAGTACAGAAGAAGTAATTAGGGACTTGGGGACCCAAGTTGATAGCAATCTCTCATTTGACAACCACGTGGCCAAAGTGGTTAGAAGAACATTTTATATAGTCCACCTAATCATGAAGGGATTCACATCTAGATCAGGGGAGGTCATCGTGCCTCTTTACTCATCCCTCATCAGGCCCATAATTGAGTACAATGCCCCTTTTCAGATGTACCTTACCAGACACCTGCAGCAACTGGAAAGACCCCAAAAGTACCTCACCAAGAGGATCAAAGGGCTCAAACAGATGCCATATGCTGCCCGGTTAAAGAAACTCCAGCTCTACTCAGTGGCATACCGCCTGTTCAGAGGCGATCTGTGCCTGACGTATAAAGCCATGTCCAACCCGGAATTAATGGACATGCTGCACCTCAGAAAATCCAAATCCCATCGAGCTACGTGCTCGAGAGACTTGAACCTCAGCACTGAAATAAATAGGACATGCTGGAGGGACAGATTCATAACCCAGAGGCTCCCTTCACTCTGGAATAAAATCCCAGTCCAGGTTAGGCAGAGTCCCTCATTGACTCTCTTCAAGAGGAATCTTGATGAGTGGATGGGAGATCGTAGGTTTACCCCGGGTATCACTTCTGTGTCACTGTTAGACAGAGGCACAGTATACTAACCTCGAAAAAGGGCATAGCAAAATAAATTTAAAATGGGTGGCGAAAGCCAAACACATTCTGGCTAGGCTTATAAATGCCCTAGGGCAGATAGCCTAGCATGAACCTATGAACCTATGAATGACCATGAAACATTGGCAAACTACTTTGCAGTTAAGCCATGATAAAGGACAAATTATTATCCCATGGATAAAAATTCAAAGTGGGATATTCCAAGGTTACTGTTGGTCAGTATCACTCTTTTGTCTTGTCCTTAACCCATTAAGCTGTCTACTTAACGGATTAGGTCATGTTTACAATGTGGCTGTCAGAAAACAACAAAGTGTAAGGATTTCTCATTTTCTTTTTGTTGATGATTTAAAACTGTATAGTTTGTCAGATGAGGAACTGCAAGCACAACTGCAAGTGGTCAGAACTTTCAGATGATATAAGAAAGTCATTTGGTCTTGATTAATATTCAAAACCAACCTTAAAAACAGGAGAGCTGCAGCACCAAGAAAATATCAGTCTGGGACAGGAATGTGATATAAAAGAACTTGACCAGGAGGAGTGTATAAATATTTGTGAATTGATTAAGGATTGACAGTAAAACATGAACAAAGTTGAATAAAACTAAGGAATATTTTATAAGACATCAAAGGCACAATGTATTCAATATGTTGATAATTCCACGTTGATTTGCTCTTTCACTTCACCAGCCAATCTGATAACCCTAACCCAGAATACTTTTAACAGTATAGAAAACTGGCTAACTGATCGACTTTTCTTGAATCCCAACAAAACCAAGCTGCTGCTTTTCTCTCCCACCTCTAGATCTACTCTTCCTTTATTTACTGTTAAGTCTAACAATGGTACAATCATCTCTCCTGATAACCAAACTAAGCTCCTTGGAGTTATCATAGACACTAACCTCAAATTTGATGCACACATTGGCCATACGATTAAATCTGTCAACAAAAAAATAGGATCCCTCTATAAGGTAAAACCTTTTCTAAACCCTTATGCTAGGTGTGCTATTGCCCAAACTCCTCTTCTATCCACTCTCCTATACGCCTCACCTATATTTTCAAATCTCTCTAAAGCTAATCTCGACAAACTATCTTCCTGTTACTACCATATAGCTAGATTCGTCACTGGTCTGGCATACAGGACACACCACTGTAAAAACCTAACAGAACTTGACTGGCTAGAATTTCCTTCCATACTTGTTAACCAGCTCACAGTAGCTCACAAAATAATTAACCATCTGGACAAAACCCCCAAGCCTTAAGAGTATTATTAGCCCATATAACGCTATTAGGCCACTTAGATTGTCCAATAAGCTGTCAGTCCAAGCTGTAAAATCCAATAACACAGCCAGGGATTCCCTGTTTGCTAACTCAGTAGGTAAAACTTGGAACCTTCTTCCTGCAAACCTTACCCAGGAACTATCTCTTCCACTATTTAAAAAAGGCCTAAAAAATACTTAAGGACTAACTGGCTCTGTCCATGCCTAAACCCTGATTAACTCATTTTAACATTTATGGTCTTTTCTTAGCTAGTAGACCATCAGTAAGCATATACTCCACCTATCTGATGTGTTTTACCTTAATGTACAGTTATGCCTGCTGAGTCTAACATTTCTCTATGCAGTTGTTCATAGGTTCATAGGCAGGTACTAGGCTATCAGCCCTGGGGCCTATACAAGCCCAGCCAAAAAGGTACCCTGGCTTTTGCCACCAAAGAAAATTATTTTCCTGTGCCACTGTCGAGCAGAGCCACAGAGGTGATCCCCGGGGTGAATTTCATATTTCCCATCCAATCATCAAGATTTTTCTTGAAGAGTGCTAATGAGGAGCTTTGTTTGATATAGATAGGTAGTTTATTCCAGAGTATGGGAAGTCTCTGGGACAGGATCTATCCCTCCGGCATGTTCTGTTTATTGTGGTGACGGTTTAGGTCCCTAGAGTGTGTAGCTCGGAGGGATTGGGATTTCTTTAAGTGGAGCATGTCCAACAGCTCTGGGTTTGACATAGCTTTGTATGTTAGGCAGAGATCACCTCTGAATAGGCGATATGCGACGGAGTAAAGTTGGAGTTTTTTGAGACAGTCTGCGTAGGGCATCTGTTTGAGGCGGATAATCTCTTTGTGAGGTAATTCTGCAGCCTTTCTAGTTGTTGTAGATGTCTTGTGAGGTACATACCAAAAGGGGTGTTGTACTCTATAATGGGTCTAATGAGTGATGAGTAGTTGCCCTAATGTGCTCTAAATTTGTGTACAGTTCCTATTTCTTCTCTCACTCTATTAACTTTCTGTATACGTATTAGTGTTCATACTCACTTTATTAACTTTCTGTATACGTATTAGTGTTCATACTGTGGTGAACTATCTGACATAGTGCATCTATCTCTGTCTCCTTTGCATTGTATCTATCTCCTTTGCTCTCTTTGAATATTATTGTAATGTTACTACTATTATTAATTTTATGATTTTGGAGCTTTTTTCCCCAGGCCTCCACTGAAAATGGACATGTATCCAGTCGGGCTATCCCAGTCAACAAATGTAAAATAAAATAAAATAAATAAAAACAGCCCTGGCATCTAAGAACAAAGTCCAAGCTGTAAACCAATTTGCTCTTCTTGTTCTAACTTAACGTTTTGGGGTGAATGACTGGCCCCAAAAGGTATTGGATCAGTTGGACAGGAAAGCAAGAAAAATGCTTCATACCAAGATTACATATTCCCTGTTTTGAAGGAGGTGTGGGCCTCCTCAAAACTGGTTATATGTGCAGATCTGCAATCGTAGAATTGCATAATCTGCTAACCTCACAAGATCCACACATAGTGAAAGTTTTAAAACTTGAGGACAACAAGTATAAGATTACTTCCCTACTTAATTTACCAGAAGCATATTGACATCAAGTAGGAATGGAAATCAAACCAGACGTAGATAAAAATCAGGCAGCAACTGAATGTGCCAAAAAAACCCAAAACATTATAAGGTGAAGAATTAGATGAGAAGGCACAAAATATGGAAAATGCATAAATATAGTTGCAGGTACAAAATATTTCTGGAATAATCTCATGTTGATCAGCATCTGCTTCAGAAATCATTAAGGAGAGATGAAATTAAACCAAAAGACTAAAGGTTAATATTGGTAACTCAGGATAGTGAACTATGTACAAGTTGGTTTACAAAGTCTATTGAACATATCAGAGAAAGAGAAGAAAACAGGTTTTGTAAAACAGAATTGGGAACAGTCACACATCTTGTTGCTGGGTGTGATACATTAATAGGCGAAGGCCTTTATTTTGTTACTGTTATGCAAGAAGCCCATAATTTCCAGATACAACATATTCAGAAAGTTTGAGAGAAGGCAACTGCTGAGTGTTTGGAACAGGTAAGTAATTCATGTGAACCAGAGCACCTCTATGACACTGTTCAAGAGGAACCTGGACGAGTGGATGGGACACCGTACATTCTTAACTGGGATAGCACCTACAACCCTCCTGGACATGAGCAGTCATCACTAAATGCAATCTTATGTACTGACTAGCATATTCTATGGTATTACATTGGGATGAAATGGCTAGCATAACTCTTAACCTTCCATCTCCAAAATGAGGGATACTGCCTTTCATAGTGTGGAACAAATGGGCAAAATGTGGAACACACACTATCAGCTTACTACCAACTTCATCTAGAAAGCTCATTGGATGATTAAAATGTGATATTTTTATTATATAATAGCTCTTTTAATGAATTAGTATAATTCAGTTCTATTTACTATGGATATCAGTTAAAAAACTGCTAATACTGAATGTAAGTCAGATCCTTTTATTAAGGAACTTCGAGGAACATGAATGTTTTAAGACCCTAAATAAGGAACACTTGGGAGGTATGATGGCTAAGCTTAAAATGACCTAAAATGGGTGAATAGCCTAGTAATCTCTTATGATCCTAGGATCCTATAAAAGGAAAGAAAGATACTTGTACAAGAAAAATTGTCAAAAGCTTCAAATGAAAATTTCTATTCATTAATACAACAAATCCATTAAAAAACCTTATAAAGATAAAGAAACTTTGGGCCATCTGGAAAAAAGTGACAGGAGAAGTCTGCAAATATAAAGAACAAAACCCAGAAATGTTTGAAAGGTATAGAAAAGAAATATGGACATGGGAAATAAAAAGAGATCTGATGTGATACAATATTTATGCAAAGGGGAAATAAGAACAGATCTGATGTGGTGCAATATTTGTACAAAGGAGAAAGCCAAACTAATCAATGCAAAATAGGAGCTCCAAAGATATTTGAGGAGAAATGCAGGCAAAAGCACTCAAATATGGAAAACTTCAAAGTACAAGTCAAATAGGAAGATGTAGAAAAAGGGATTAGTAAGGGAAAAGTTAAACAAATAGTTATGAAAAACCTGGGAAGTGAAAGACTTATAGCATGATGGAAACATTATCCCCAAGTTAAGGGTAAACAGTTGGAGCTGGAGACATCTGAAGAAGGAATATGGACATGGGGGGATTTGATATGGTGCCGTATGTATGCAAAGAAAAATCAAAAGTAATCAACACACACACACACACACACACACACACACACACACACACACACACACACACACACACACACACACACACACACACACTACCAAAGATATTTGAAAAAAAGTACAGGCAAAGGCACCCAGACCTGGAAAATTTCACAGTTGAAAAAATAAGAAAGCAAAGGGGTAAGTGGATTAGTAATGGATAAGTTAAATAGAAACTTAAGTTATGGATTATCTGCAAAGTGAAGAATTTAGTGTAGAAAATGTACACAAGTTATGTCACAGCTTGCTGGAACAATGAGTCCACATACTAAGGAGAAACAGGTTGCATGGGAGGCATCTGAAGACTTGCCACGTGGTGATGCTATAGAGCCTTCAGTAGGAAACCAGTACAAAAGTTCAGCTGGAGTTGCACAGCAAGTGAAGGAGCAGGAAACAGTGGCAACACTGATACAGGAAATGTTCTGGAGTGATAGGCCATTGAGTTCACATATGAAGGAGCAGCAGATGACATAAGGTGACGTTGAAGAGGCTATGTTACAGAAAGATGTTCTAGAACTTTCTGTAGAATGCCTGCAAGAAACAGACAGCAAAGAGTGTGCACTCAGTTTAGAAGAAAATGATCTAAGGGAAGAGTTGCTTGATTTAATAGCTATGGATAGACATAGTACGATCAATGAAAGAAATAGATTACAGAAACTAAGATCCCAAACGTGAAATCTACTAAAAGAGATGAATGTCGTAATCAAGGGTATTAACAGCAATGTATGTGATATAACTGAAGAAAGTAGGATACATTACTGTGCAGCTAAATTAGTAACAGGTAGTCTTACCAAGCATGCAGCCGTATGAGAAAGGAAGGGAAGAAATAAAATGCCATCATGGAAGTATCAAATGGAGAAAACTAAAACAATTAAGACAAGAAGTGCCACTATTAGAAGAATATAGAAGAGGGAACAGATCAACTTAAGGTAAACATGGTATAAAAAACACACATTATGAAAACAGACCAGGATCTATCCTACACTAATGCAAATAAACTAAATATATCAGCACAAGTAGAAAAGCTTAGAAGATACACAGATAAAGATCAAGGCAGAGTGTAAACTAAGCAATTCACTGATGACCGAAAAAATGTTAACAGAGAACTGGGAAACAAAGCTATGCAGATAACGGTAAAGGAAAAAGTACAAAATAAGTATGTCATTAATGATCCGCAAAACAACTTTTATAGAGAACTGGGAAACAAAGCAAAGGAATAGAAACTCAACAAAGATAGAACATTAAGAGACAGTAAGGAGTTCACATGTACAAGATATGAAATGGGTTGAAGTAACAGTCAGAAAAATTGAAACAAAGTAAGAATAGCTCCTAAATGGAAAAAACCCACCCCCAGAAGCTGTACTTAACATCTGCCTAAAAGTGTTAACATCTTTACACAAAGGTTTAGGATAAGTAAGAATTACTCGTATGTACATCCTGAACAGACACCAATCTGGGTAACAACAGGAAAAACAATAATAATCCTTCAGAGTAAATCTGGAGGACATCCTAAAACGTATAGGTCAATAATTTGCCTTACAATGATACAGAAACTATATACTGGTATTGATGCAGACAGAGTTTATAGTCATTTAGAAAAAAATTAATCATGGCAATAGAACAAAAGGGTAAGAAAAGAAGTCGGTGAACTATGAATCCTTTGTCACTAAATAAAGCAATAATGGAGAATTGTAAAAAGGGGATGAATCTGAATATGGCATGGATAAACTTTTGGAGTGCTTATGGATGTGCAAGATTCATCCTACATTGATCAATTACATTGTAGTGACTGTAAAACAGTGGCAACCACTTTACAATTAAGCCATGGCAAAGGGCAAATTATTCTCTTAGGGATACAAATTAAAAGGAGGGTATTCTCAGGTGACTCTGTCACTGCTGCTGTTTTGTCTTGCCCCAGCCCATTAGGGTGTTTACTTAACAGATTAGGTCATGGTTACAATTTGGCTCCTAAAAATAAACCTTGCTTAAAGATATTTCATCCACTTTGTTGTGGATAATTTAAAACTGTTTAGCTCAACAGATGAGGAGGTAAAAGAACCACTGTAACAGATTAACACTCTCTCAATTGATATAAGAATGTCCTTTTGGTCTTAATAAATGTGCAAGATTAATCTTTAAAGCAAAAAAATTTGCAGTATCAAGCATTATTTTATTTTTTTATTTATTTTGCATTTGTTTATCAGGGTAGTCCACTGGGCGATTATTAGCCCATTTCAGTAAATGCCCAGGGGAAAAAAGCTCCACAAATAATATGTAGGATATATACAGAGTGAATACATATGCAAGGAGTACAATTCAAGAGTATATACAGCAAAGGTAACATATTTAATAATCGTTTGTTGTGATATAAATGAACTTGAGATGGAGTATATAAATATTTGGGAATTGTTGAAGGATCAGAAATAAAACATGAATAAATGTGAATAAAGATAAATAAGGAGTACTTTTGAGCACTAAAATTAATATTGAAAACAGCCTTGTCATCTAGGAAAAAAGTCCAAGCTATAAACCAATATGCTCTTCAAGTTCTAACTTATAATTTTGATATGCTTGTCTGGCCCCAAAAAGTATTGGGTCAGCTGGACAGAAAAAAAAAATATCGTGATTATATAAACTATATATAAAAGTCCGTGTTTACCAAGATTATATATTCCTTGCTCTGAAGGGAGGTATGGGTCTTCTTGAAATTACATGTATAGATCTACAGTTGTGGGACTGCATACATATCTGCTGATCTTATCAGATGCAGTCATACTAAAGTTTTAAAACATGAGGAGAGGAAGTCTAAGAAGACCGCTGTGGTTAATTTAACAAATGCATTTCAGTGTCAAGTGAGAATGGAAACCAAACCAGGCATAGACAAAAAATCCTGCAGCACCTGAGTGTGCCACCAAATGAATGAATTTAAGGATAAGGATTAGATTGGAAGGATAGAAATGTGGAAAAGCCATAAATGTCGTGGCAAGTACAAAGATCTCCCAAAACAACCTCATGTTGATCAGGATTTGAGGAATGGTTAACAAGATGTGAGCTGAAACCAAAAGATGAAAGGTTAACAATGGCAGCCTAGGATAGTGGACTACATGCACATTGGTTTACAAAGTCCATTCAATATGTGGGAGAAAGACAATGTATTTATTTTTACTTGTCTTTGTTGACCAGGAAACTCAAACTGGGACAGATACCCTTTTTCAGCAGAAGCCCGGTCAGAAAAGCTGTATAGACAGTGTACAATATAATTTCATTTTTCCACATTGTGTATAATATCTTCATCTTGGTTACATAAATATTTTTGCATACATAATTAGGTGTAACAGATGACTAATACTAACCTTGCATCATACAATTTGTAACTATAGGCAGAGAAGAGAAAACTGAGATTACCTCTTAGTTTATATAATCACGATACAGGAATTTAGTACAAAGGTTTTGTAAAAAAATAAATAAAGTAGTCATAACTCTTTGTGGTGGGTGTGATACACTCTTGGCAGAGGCGGCCTTTACACTGAAAGGGACAATAATGTGGCAAGGCTGTTATACTGGAGATTGTACAAACAGTACAGTATAGAAGTAGCTGAACAACATTGTAAACATGAACCACAAAACATTATACTGAATGATAAAGTGTACATCACATGGAAATCATCCATTACCAACAGTTCAAAAAGTAGATGCGAGAAATTCAGATATAGTAGTTCAAGAAAGACAGACAATGGTAACGTTGGTCATTGAAGTTGCTACACTTAGTGATTAGTGTCTTACATACAGAGAGAGACACAAAGTCATAAAATATCATGATTTGCAGGCAGAAATGGGAATATTGTGGAAAAAAATACCCGGCGAGTTCCAGTAGTAGTAGCAGCAATGGGTCTAATAAAAAAATCTACAGTAGTACTTAGATATGATACCAAAACATGTAACTCTGTTTAATTAGGGAAATAATTATTTCTGTGCACAATGTGGGTTCTGCAAAGAGCACTTTTGGCTATAATCAAAGACTGAAACAATATCATTTTCATGAACTTTAATTATGCCCTAACTTAGGAATGGGGTCCATTCTCATCATGGTAATTAGAAAACTGAAGGACTTGGAGAAATTAAAATAAGAAAGCTATGTGTTTAACCTAATGTTAGTTAAGAAACTCCAGGACCCCTCTGAAATGGTGGTGTAATGTCAGACTGCATGTTCTTTGTATTAAAAGCATTAAATTATAACAGAAGTACTATTATGCTTACCATTCTGAAATGTAGATATATTTTATGACTTTCTATGGACATGTCGCCACTTGTACTGCTGAATGCAGGAGAAGAGCAAATATTGTGCATCTATTATCTTCTGCTTTAAATTTCCTTTTTACATGGGGCAAGCCTTCAACAAGCCCCAAACTTATATCTACTTACTCCAAGATTGCTATACCTTGAAGAAAAAGAAATACTCTGGGAAGTGGCTGTCGCAGACTTAGCATCTGTTAGTCCATTTATTCGAGAATTCAGCATTACGGGACTTGCTAAAACGGGTCTGGATATTTTAAATAGTTACAATATTTCACTTTTGTGTGTTCTTATTTTATGTAGTCCAATTACCATACTGTTCTTGTGTTACAGTGTTTTATTTTTATTATTTGCACTATAATTCATTGCTGTATCAACATAAATTAACTCCTGTGTACATTGGCACAGGTTCTTACTGGAATGATTTTGAACCAGATGTTTTTGAATTTCAGTCCTGAGAGATAGCTGGTGTAGAAACTACAAGTGTGGTATTCAAGGCTTGGGGAAATATCAACAATAAATTAAGAATATGGAGATAAGTTTCTTACTTTCTTAGGAGAGTGTTATTGTGGAGGGAGTGTAAGTGTAATGTAATGTAAGAATATGGAAGAAAGCCATTTGTCTGCAGGCATTCTTATCCACAGTCCTTGACAAAATGTAGCTTTTTGTAATGTATTTTTTGCATTTTCTTTCAGTCTTGTATGATTAAACTACTGTAAACAAAGTGTAAAAAATTACTGGAAGGGTACCGTGGTTAACTGTACAATTATATCCATTTGCAGGTTATAACATCCCAGTGTATGAACTTTTGTTACTTATTATGAAAGATGAAGCAATTCAGTATGCTGAGACTGAAGGAGGCACAACAGTGCAACAAAGGCAACCTCCTGGTAAGTACATAATAAGTATTCTGGATCTGGAGTTACATGCACATTAACGGTCTGATGCAGATATAGGAAGGATTATGTTCATAACACAAAAGTGAATTAATTCTCCAAATGTGTGAAAGCACACTTTATTTATTACTTTTGGCCCAGACACTTTAATAAATGAAGTCCAGTTGCCACATCACATACCAGCTCTGTAGAACATGGTGTAGTAGTGAAGTTTGGGGGAGACCAGTACTGCAGAACGTGGTGTGGTACTGAAAGGTAGGGGTTAGCAGTACTACAGAACATGGTGTGGTACTGAAGGCTGGGATGAGCAGCACTGTAGAACATGGTATGGTACTGAAGGCTGGGGTAAGCAGTACTGCAGAACATGATGTGGTACTGAAGACTGGGGTGAACAGTACTACAGAGCATGGTGTTGTACTGAAGGCTGTGGGGGAGCAGTACTGCAGAACATGGTGTGGTACTGAAGGCTGGGGGTGAGCAGTATTACAGAACATGGTGTGGTACTGAAGCATGGAGTGAGTAGTACTACAGAGCATGGTGGGGTACTGAAGGCTGGGGTGAACAGTACTACAGAACATGGTGTGGTACTGAAGGCTGGGGTGGGCAGTACTACAGAACATGGTGTGGTACTGAAGGCTGGAATTGAGCAGAACTGTAGAACATGGTGAGATACTGAAGGTTGGGATTGAGCAGCACTACAAAACATGGTGTAGCACCAAATGCTTGTAGTGAAAATACTGCAGAAAATGATGTGGTTCTGAAGGCTATGGGATGAGCAGTAGTACAGGACATGACATGGTACTGAAAATTGGGGAGTAGAAAGTACTCTATAATATGGTGCATTGCAGGCTGGGGCTGAACAATACTGCAGAACATGATATTGTACTGAGGGGTTGGGCTAGGATGTACTGTAGAACATGGTGTGGTACTGAAGGCTGGTGGTTAGTAGTACTACAGAACATGTTGTGGTACTGAAGGATGGAGTGAGTAGTACTACAGAACATGATGTAGTACTGAAGGATGGAGTGAGCAGTACTACAGAACATGGTGTGGTACTAAAGGCTGGGGTAAGCAGTACTGCAGAACATGATGTGGTACTGAAGACTGTGGGGGAGCAGTACTACAGAACATGGTGTGGTACTGAAGGCTGGGATGAGCAGTACTGCAGAACATGGTGTGGTACTGAAGGCTGGGGGTGAGCAGTACTACAGAACATGTTGTGGTACTGAAGGCTGGGAGTGAGCAGTACTGCAGAACATGGTGTGGTACTGAAGGCCGTGGGTGAGCTGTACTGCAGAACATGGTGTGGTACTGAAGGCTGGGGTGAGCAGTACTACAGAAAATGGTGTGGTACTGAAGGTCGAGGGTGAGCTGTACTGCAGAACATGGTGTGGTACTGAAGGCTGGTGTAAGCAGTATACAGAACATGGTGTGGTACTGAAGGCTGGGGTGAGCAGTACTACAGAACATGGTGTGGTACTGAAGGCTGGAATTGAGCAGAACTGTAGAACATGGTGAGGTACTGAAGGTTGGGATTGAGCAGTACTACAGAACATGGTGTAGCACTGAATGCTTGTAGTGAAAATACTGCAGAAAATTATGTGGTTTTGAAGGTTATGGGATGAGCAGTAGTACAGGACAGGACATGGTACTGAAAATTGGGGAGTAGAAAGTACTGCATAATATGGTGCATTGCAGGCTGGGGCTGAACAGTACTGCAGAACATGATATTGTACTGAGGGGTTGGGCTAGGATGTACTGTAGAGCATGATGTGACATTGTACTGAGGGGTTGGGCTAGGATGTACTGTAGAGCATGATGTGACATTAAAGGCCTAGATTTGTAGTACATACAACACAGTGCACACTGAAGGATGAGCTGAGCAGCTACTACAGAATGTGTATTACTGGAGGCTTGTATTGAGCATTACTGCAGAATTTGGTGAAGTTTTGAAGGCTGAATTTTATACTGTACTGTAGGTTTGGGCTTAGCAGTACTGCAGAACTTACTGTAGTACTGTAATGTGGAGCTGATCAGATCATCGTTCTGGGGAACATTACTGCAAAATAGAGTATGGTATTTATGGCTGGAATAGTATTGCATAATGCTGTAGGATAGTAAAGGCTGGGGGTGAGCAGTAATGCGCAACCTAGACTCATACTGAAGGCTGGAATGTGTAGTACTGCAGAGTGTGGTGATGCTAAAGGTTTGGGTAAGAAATACTTCAGAAAGTTGTGTGCTGAAGGTCAAGTGAGTAGTACTGCAGAATATGGTGTGGTACTGAAGCCGGGGGTGACAGTACTGCAGAACAAAATGTAATACTGAAGGCCAGGGTGAGTACTACTACAGAAAATAGAGTAATACTGAAGGCCTGCTGTGAGCAGTACTACAAAATATGGCATGGTACTGAAAGTTATGGGTGATCAGTACTGCGGAGCGAGGTGTGGTATTCAAGGCTTGGGGAAAGCAGTGCTGCAAAACAGAGTGTAATATGTAAGGCAGGAAGTTACCAGTACTGCAGAACATTGTAGAGTTCTTAATGCTGGGTGTCAACAGTACCAAAGAACATAGTGTGATATTGATGGCTAATAAACAGTACCACAGAACATGGTATTGTATGGAAGGCTGGGCTGTGTGGTACAGCAAAGCATGATGTGACACTGACATCTGAGATGGGTAGTACTGCAGAACATGGTGTGGTACTGAAAGCTAGAGTGAGTAGTAGTGTAGAACATGGTGTGAGCAGTACTGCAGAATATGACGTACTGAAGGGTAGGTCTGAGAAGTACTGTAGATCATGGTGTGACAATAAAGGCCTGGGTTTGCAGTTTTATAGAACATAGCACAAACTGAAGGCTGAGGTGAGTACTACATAAGTTGTATTATTGGAGTACAGGGAAGAGCAGTACTGTAGAGTATGATGTGGTACTGTAGGGCAGAGATGACCAGCACAACAGAATATGTTATATTTCTGGGGTTAGCAGTACTGCACATAAGTCTCATACGGAAGGCTGAAATAAGCAGTTCTGTAAAACTAGATGATGTTAAAGGATGAGGTAAGAAGTACTGCAGAAAGTTGTATAGTACTGAAGGCAGGGATGAGAAATACTGCAGAACATGGTGTGATATGAAGGCTGAGCATAAGCAGTACTTCAGAACATGGTGAGGTACTGAAAGATTTTGGTGAGCAATACTGCAGAACATGGTATGGCACTGAAGGCAGTACTGCAGAACACAGTCTGAAATGAAGGCTAAGATGAGTATCACAGAACATAGTGTGGTATTGAAGGCTGTGGGTCAGCAATACTGCAGATCATGGTATGGTACTGAAGGCTGGGTATGAGTAGTACTGCAGAACATGTTGTAGAGCTGAGTAGTGAGGATGAGCTGTACTGCAGAACATGTTGTGGAGCTGAGTAGTGAGGATGAGCTGTACTGCAGAACATGTTGTAGAGCTGAAGAGTGAGGATGAGCTGTACTGCAGAACATGTTGTGGAGCTGAGTAGTGAGGATGAGCTGTACTGCAGAACATGTTATGGAGCTGAGTAGTGAGGATGAGGTGTACTGCAGAACATGTTGTGGAGCTGAGTAATGAGGATGAGCTGTACTGCAGAACATGTTGTAGAGCTGAGTAGTGAGGATGAGCTGTACTGCAGAACATGTTGTAGAGCTGAAGAGTGAGGATGAGGTGTACTGCAGAACATGTTGTAGAGCTGAAGAGTGAGGATGAGCTGTACTGCAGAACATGTTGTGGAGCTGAGTAGTGAGGATGAGCTGTACTGCAGAACATGTTATGGAGCTGAGTAGTGAGGATGAGCTGTACTGCAGAACATGTTGTGGAGCTGAGTAGTGAGGATGAGCTGTACTGCAGAACATGTTGTGAAGCTGAGTAGTGAGGATGAGGTGTACTGCAGAACATGTTGTAGAGCTGAGTAGTGAGGATGAGCTGTACTGCAGAACATGTTGTAGAGCTGAAGAGTGAGGATGAGGTGTACTGCAGAACATGTTGTAGAGCTGAAGAGTGAGGATGAGCTGTACTGCAGAACATGTTGTGGAGCTGAGTAGTGAGGATGAGCTGTACTGCAGAACATGTTGTGGAGCTGAGTAGCGAGGATGAGCTGTACTGCAGAACATGTTGTGGAGCTGAGTAGTGAGGATGAGCTGTACTGCAGAACATGTTGTGGAGCTGAGTAGTGAGGATGAGCTGTACTGCAGAACATGTTGTGGAGCTGAGTAGTGAGGATGAGCTGTACTGCAGAACATGTTGTGGAGCTGAGTAGTGAGGATGAGCTGTACTGCAGATCATGGAGTGGTAATGAATGCTGGGTTGACCAGTACTACAGAACATATTGCGATATTAAAGACTTGTGTGGGGGTTATATAGGACATGGTGTGGTATGACACTGAAGGTTGAAGTGAGCAATACTACACAATATTTTGCATTACTGTTGGCTTAGGCTGAACATACAGCACATAACATGGTATTAAAGTTTGGGATAAGCAAGACTGCAAAATATGGTTTGGTCATGAAAGATATGGGTGAGCAGTGCTGCAAAGCATGATGAGGTACAGACAACTGGGTATGAGCAGTACTGTAGCACATGGTGTAGTAAAAGTTGGGGAGAGTAGTACTGCAGAACTTGGTGTGCTACTAAAGGCCAGGTGTGGTATTGAAGACTACAGGTGAGCTATTATTGCAGAGAGCAATACCATAGAATATGGTGTGGTATGTATGGCTGGAGTGAGCTGTACTGCTTAATTTGGCATGTGATAGTAAAGGGTGGGGATAAACAGTACTGCACAGCATGGCCTTATACCAAAGAAAGGGATAAGAAGTACTGCAGAAAGTGATGTAGTACTGAAGGGAGGGGTAAGTAGTACTGAAGAACATAATGTGGTACTGAAGGCTGTGGCAAACAGTACTACAACACATGGTATGGTACTCAAGGCTGAGAATTAGTAGTTCTGGAGAACATGGTGTGACACTGATTGCCGGGAGTGAGCAGTACTGCAGAATATGGTGTGAGTACTGAAGACCGAGGGTTGGCAGCACTGCAGAACATTGTGTGGTACTGAAAGCTGGGTATGTGCAGTACTATAGAACATAATGTGGTACTGATGGCCGGGATGAACAGTACTGCTGAACATAATGTGGTACTAAAGCATGGGGATTAGCAGCACTGCAGGATATGGTGTGGTACTGAAGGCTTGGGACAAGGAGTACTGCAGAGCATGATGTTACACTAAAGTCTTGGGGTGAAAAGTACTGCAGAACATAGTGTGATAAGCAAAGTTGGGGTGAGCAGTACTGCAGAAAATGGTGTTGTACTGAACCCTGGGGGAGAACAGTACTGAAGCCTTGGGGTGAACAGTACTACAGATCATGGTGTAGTACTGAAAGCTGGGAGTTAGCAGTATTGCAGAACATGATTTGACACTAAAGGTTGGGAGTGAGCTGTACTGCAGAATATGGTGTGATATTGAGGGTTGAGGTTAGCAGTACATAGTGTGCTACTCAAGACTAGGGTGAGTAGTACTTCAGGAAATGGTGTAGTAGTGAAAGCTGTGAGTGAGTAATATTGCAGAACATTTTGGTACTGAAAGCTAGGTGTGAGTAGTACTACGGAACATGGTATGGTACTGAAAGCTGGCATGGGTAATACTGCAAAACATGGTGTGGTATTTCAATCTGGGCTGAGCAGTAGTGCAGAAAATGTATCATTGGAGGCTTGGTTGAGCAGTACTGAATAATATGTTGTGGGATTGAAGGCTGCACTCTCTGTTCTGCAGAACATAATATGCTGTAGGTTGGGACTCGTCATTACTGCAGATCATGATGTAGTACTGTAAGGAAGAGTTAATCAGCACAGTGGAACATGTTATTGTACTGGAGTGAGCACTACCACAGAATATGGTGTGCTATTTATGGTTGGAGTGAGCAGTACTACTTAATTTTGTGTGATAATAAAGACTGGTAGTGAGCAGTACTGCACAACATGACCTTGTACTAAAGGCTGGGATGAGCACTACTGCAGAACGTTATGATGCTAATGGCTGTAGTGAGGCTGAGGTTGAACAGTATGGCAGAGCATGATGTAGTACTGAAGGCTTTTGATGAGCAGTACTGTAGAACATTGTGTGGCACTGAAGGCCCTGAGTGAACAGTAATACAGAACATAATGTGGTATTGATGGCTGTTGCGAGCAGTACTACAACACATGCTGTGGTACTCAAGGCTGAAGATGAGCAGTGTTAAAGAGCATGGTGTTGTACTGAAGGCTGAGGGTGAATAGTACTGCAGAGCATGGTGTGGATACTGAAGGCTGCAAGTGTGCAGTACTGTAGAACATGCTGTGGTACTGAAGGCTGGGCTGGAGGGTTAACAATATTGTAGAACATGAGGTGGTACTTAATGTTGGGATGAGCAATATTGCAAAACATGTTCTCCTGAAATCTTGGGAGATAAGTACTGTAGAACAAGGTGTTGTACTGAAGGCTGGTGGTGAGCAGTTTTGCAGAACATGCCATGGTACTGAAGACTGGTGGTGAGAATGATTGCAGAACATGCTATGGTACTGAAGGCTGGGGTTTGCATTTCTGCAGAATAGTGTGTGGTATTGAAGCCTGGGGAGAGCAATACTGCAGAATGTGGTGTGGTATTGAAGCCTGGGGAGAGCAATACTGCAGAATGTGATGTGGTATTGAAGCCTGGGGAGAGCAATACTGCAGAATGTGGTGTGGTATTGAAGCCTGGAGAGAGCAATACTGCAGAATGTGGTGTGGTATTGAAGCCTGGGGAGAGCAATACTGCAGAATGTGGTGTGGTATTGAAGCCTGGGGAGAGCAATACTGCAGAATGTGGTGTGGTATTGAAGACTGGGAGTGAGCAGTACTGTAGGATATGGTGTGGTACTGAAGAGGGTGAGCAGTACAGCAGAACATGGTGTGGTACTGAAATGTGATGTTGTACAGTACTGCAGAACATGATGTGGAGCTGAAGACTGGGGTGATCAGTACTGCAAAACATGCTGTAAAACTGAATGCTAAGGTGAGCAGTACTGCAGAACCTGCTTGTGGTACTGAAGGCTGTGTACGGTAGTACTAGTACTAAAGGCTGGGGGTTAGCAGTACTGCAGAACATGGTATAGTACTAAAGGCTGGGGTTGAGAACTACTGCAGAACATGATATGATAATGAAGACTAGGGGTGTGCAGTACTGCAAAACATGGTGTGTTCCTGTAGGCTGGGTGTGAACGGTAGTACAGAAAATGGTCTGACATGGAAGGCTGAGAGTAAGCAGTACTACAGAATATATTGTGGCATTGAAGGCTGGTAGCAAACAGTACTCAAGAACATGCTGTAGTGCTGAAGCTTTAGGGTAAACAGTACTGTAGGGCATGGTGTTACACTGAAGGCTGAGGGTGAGAAGTATTGCAGAATATGATGTGGCACTGAAGGGTGAGGATGAGCAGCACTGCAAAATGTGGTGTGGTACAGAAAGCTGGGGTGAATAGTATTTCAGACAATTATGCCATACTGAAGACCAGGGGTGTGCAGTACTGCAGAACATAGTGTGATACTCATGGCCAGAATTGGGCAGTACTGCAGAACATGGTGTGACATTCAGTTTAGAGGATGAGCAAGTACTGCAGAACATGAAATGGGAGCTGAATGCTGGGCGTGTGCAGTAGTGTATAATACAGTGTGGTACTGAAGCATGGGGTGAGAAGTACTGCAGGACATGGTGTGATACTGAAGGCTGGGGGCAAGAAGTATTGCATAATTTGATATGATACTGAAGGCCATGGTGAACAGTACTGCAGAACATGGTTTGGCACTGAAGACTTTGGCTAGCAGTACTGCAGAACTTAGTGTGGTACAGAAGGCCATGGTGAGCAGTACTACAGAGCATGTTGTGTACTAAAGGCTGGGGGTTAGCAGTAGTGCTCAAAATGGTGTGGTACTAAAAGTTGAGGTTCTGCATTCCTGCAGAACATGGTGCGACACTGAAGGTTGAGGGTGAGTAGTACTGCAAAACATGGTTAGTACTGAAGGCTGGAATGAACAGTGCTGCAGGACATGGTGTGGTACTGAAGGCTGAGGGTAAGCAATACTGTAAAACATGGTGTGGTCCTAAAGGCTGGGTGTGCAGTACTGCGGAACTTGGTGTCGTACTGAAGGCTGGAGGGGTGTAGTACTATAGAACATGGTGTGGTAGTGAAGCCTAAGGGTTGTAGTACTGCAGAAAATGGTTTGATACTAAAGGCTGAGATAACCGTACCAGAGAACATGGTGTTGTACTGAAGGCTGGGAAGGGCAGCATTGTAGAGGATGGTGTGTTCCTGAAGGCTTGGGGTTAGCTGTACTGCATGACATGGTGTAGTACTGAAGACAAGGAATACTGCAGAACATGTTGTGACACTGAAGTCTGTGGGTTAACCATGCTGCAGAACATGGGGTAGGACTAAAGGTTGGGGTGAGCAGTACTGCAAATTTTTGTAATGCTGAACTCATGACAGTAGGAAAGAAAATATAGGTGATGTATATTACATTTAAATGGATAAATGTTAAAATGTTTTTTTCTTTTCTGTTAATGTATGTTTGCTTATGTCTTAAGTGATAATTTAATAACAGTGTTAAAAACACATAATATTATGTATATTAAAAGAAATGAATAACTAATTCCCTGATTCGGGTGTTCTATCACTACTTACTGCATATAGTTTAGTTAAGTTATAGACTCATCTGTTCATAGGCTGTTACTAGGTTTTTGGCCAAGAGCACCACTGATAAGCTCAGTTCATCACCTAGTGCTTGTGGGACATTGTACACAGTGTAGCATAAGGACTTTGCACACTCCTTATGGAAAGGATTGCTAATGCCGTGATTCAGGTACTTTATCATTACTTACTCTATGTGGTATAGTTAGGTTTAGACTCATGTTCACGGGCTCATACTAATCTTATGGCCAAAGACACCATTGATAAGCTCAGTCCATCACCCAGTGCTTGTGGGACATTGAACACAATGTAGCATGAGGACTTTGCACACTCCTTATGGAAAGGATTGCTAATGCCGTGATTCAGGTACTTTATCGTTACTTGCTCTATGTGCTTTAGTTAGATTTATGAACCTTATGGCCAAAGACACCACTGATAAGCTCAGTCCATCACCCAATGCTTGTAGGACATTGTACACAGTGTAGCATGAGGACTTTGCACACTCCTTATGGAAAGGATTGCTAATGCCGTGATTCAGGTACTTTATCGTTACTTACTCTATGTGGTTTAGTTAGGTTTATGAATCTTATGGCCAAAGACACCACTGATAAGCTCAGTCCATCACCCAGTGCTTGTGGGACATTGTACACAGTGTAGCATGAGGAGTTTGAACACTCCTTATGGAAAGGATTGCTAATGCCGTGATTCCGGTACTTTATCATTACTTACTCTATGTGCTTTAGTTAGATTTATGAATCTTATGGCCAAAGACACCACTGATAAGCTCAGCCCATCACCCAATGCTTGTAGGACATTGTACACAGTGTAGCATGAGGAGTTTGAACACTCCTTATGGAAAGGTTGCTAATGCCGTGATTCCGGTACTTTATCATTACTTACTCTATGTGCTTTAGTTAGGTTTAGACTCATGTTCACAGGCTCATTCTAATCTTATGGCCAAAGACACCACTGATAAGCTCAGTCCATCACCCAGTGCTTGTAGGACATTGTACACAGTGTAGCATGAGGAGTTTGAACACTCCTTATGGAAAGGATTGCTAATGCCGTGATTCCGGTACTTTATCATTACTTACTCTATGTGCTTTAGTTAGGTTTATGAATCTTATGGCCAAAGACACCACTGATAAGCTCAGCCCATCACCCAGTGCTTGTAGGACATTGTACACAGTGTAGCATGAGGACTTTGCACACTCCTTATGGAAAGGATTGCTAATGCCGTGATTCCGGTACTTTATCATTACTTACTCTATGTGGTTTAGTTAGGTTTATGAATCTTATGGCCAAAGACACCACTGATAAGCTCAGTCCATCACCCAATGCTTGTAGGACATTGTACACAGTGTAGTATGAGGAGTTTGAACACTCCTTATGGAAAGGATTGCTAATGCCGTGATTCAGGTACTTTATCATTACTTACTCTATGTGCTTTAGTTAGGTTTAGACTCATGTTCACAAGCTCATTCTAATCTTATGGCCAAAGACACCACTGATAAGCTCAGTCCATCACCCAGTGCTTGTAGGACATTGTACACAGTGTAGCATGAGGAGTTTGAACACTCCTTATGGAAAGGATTGCTAATGCCGTGATTCAGGTACTTTATCATTACTTACTCTATGTGGTTTAGTTAGGTTTATGAATCTTATGGCCAAAGACGCCACTGATAAGCTCAGCCCATCACCCAGTGCTTGTAGGACATTGTACACAGTGTAGCATGAGGACTTTGAACACTCCTTATGGAAAGGATTGCTAATGCCGTGATTCAGGTACTTTATCGTTACTTACTCTATGTGCTTCAGTTAGGTTTATGAATCTTATGGCCAAAGACAGCACTGATAAGCTCAGTCCATCACACCACTGATAAGCTCAGTCCATCACCCAGTGCTTGTAGGACATTGTACACAGTGTAGCATGAGGAGTTTGAACACTCCTTATGGAAAGGATTGCTAATGCCGTGATTCAGGTACTTTATCATTACTTACTCTATGTGGTTTAGTTAGGTTTATGAATCTTATGGCCAAAGACACCACTGATAAGCTCAGCCCATCACCCAGTGCTTGTAGGACATTGTACACAGTGTAGCATGAGGAGTTTGAACACTCCTTATGGAAAGGATTGCTAATGCCGTGATTCCGGTACTTTATCATTACTTACTCTATGTGGTTTAGTTAGGTTTATGAATCTTATGGCCAAAGACACCACTGATAAGCTCAGTCCATCACACCACTGATAAGCTCAGCCCATCACGCAATGCTTGTAGGACAATGTACATAGTGTAGCATGAGGAGATTGAACACTCCTTATGGAAAGGATTGCTAATGCCGTGATTCCGGTACTTTATCATTACTTACTCTATGTGGTTTAGTTAGGTTTATGAATCTTATGGCCAAAGACACCACTGATAAGCTCAGTCCACCACCCGGTGCTTGCAGGACATTGTACACAGTGTAGCATGAGGAGTTTGAACACTCCTTATGGAAAGGATTGCTAATGCCGTGATTCAGGTACTTTATCATTACTTACTCTATGTGGTTTAGTTAGGTTTATGAATCTTATGGCCAAAGACACCACTGATAAGCTCAGTCCATCACCCAGTGCTTGTAGGACATTGTACACAGTGTAGCATGAGAAGTTTGAACACTCCTTATGGAAAGTATTGCTAATGCCGTGATTCAGGTACTTTATCATTACTTACTCTATGTGGTTTAGTTAGATTTATGAATCTTATGGCCAAAGACACCACTGATAAGCTCAGTCCATCACACCACTGATAAGCTCAGCCCATCACACCACTGATAAGCTCAGTCCATCACACCACTGATAAGCTCAGTCCATCACACCACTGATAAGCTTAGTCCATCACACCACTGATAAGCTCAGTCCATCACACCACTGATATGCTCAGCCCATCACACCACTGATATGCTCAGCCCATCACACCACTGATAAGCTCAGTCCATCACACCACTGATAAGCTCAGTCCATCACACCACTGATAAGCTCAATCCATCACCCACTGATAAGCTCAGCCCATCACACCACTGATAAGCTCAGTCCATCACACCACTGATAAGCTCAGTCCATCACCCACTAATAAGCTCAGCCCATCACACCACTGATAAGCTCAGTCCATCACCCACTGATAAGCTCAGCCCATCACACCACTGATAAGCTCAGTCCATCACCCGGTGCTTGTAGGACATTGTACACAGTGTTTTCCCTCTTGCCTTCTATCACAGCTAGAAACTGGATATTTATGTATATACCTTTATGAATAAAATCTTGGTATAATTTAATTTCAGAGAATTAAAGGCTTTATTTTTATTCTTCCTTTCATATTCCATGCTAAACATCTCAGTTTAAGACGGAGAATAAACTCAAATGTCTTTCAAACTAACCTCATTACTTCTGCCTGTGGTAATGATTTCATCCTCTTAGTTACTGCTTAAAGTTCTCACTTAATGACCACATGTTCTTGAAATGGCTGCAGTACTGCCTCGTCTGCACCCATCTTCTTTTCAGTCTCTCAGCCTATCCCACTTTTAATCGTGGTCAAGTCTGTAAGACACTTAAATTCTCCAGCTGAGGTAGTTGTTCCTCTTTAGCTGTAGAGTGCAGTGCTCCCTTTTCAAAGACAGAACAATGTCCTGTAATTTGGAAGTGCTAACTTTCATCTCAGACATTCTGCACTTAACACGTGAGACTAATAGAGACACATGTTCTTGCAAACCACAAGGCTCACCTCTCACCTTTGTATCCTGATACAACATACTTTGCAGACCTTGGCAGTGGCTTGATATCATATCCTTAATCATCATAAACTGGGAAGAACAGGAGTATCACAAACTGGTGGGGGACAAGGCACACTCTTGCCAAAGACAGAGTCCTTCACTGACCTTGAATGTATTTGATGTAATGCTGAGAATGTGGGCTCAGTTCTCAGCCCACAAGTACAAAGACTGAGTGACACCCACCAGTGGCCTTAGGACTCCCAGAAGAAAGAGTGTGCAGCTGTGCACCTTCTCTAAATCCTCAAGCATTGGCAAACTCCCATGTTCAATTTACCATTTGTGCATGGACAATGAGTTAGTTCAGTGCCAGGCAGCCTCTATACTGCTGCTTCTAAATCAGCAGTTTGATTTTTGGATGGTCTCCTTTCCAGTACCCAGGTTTATGCTTATTCGTGGAGGCTGAGAAGTGTGCTCTGTCTGTAATTAGACACACCCTCCTTCCCCTTTATTTGAAAAATGGGACCACTTCCCCATTTTGCCAGTCAGGAGCTACAGTCCTAGTTATCTATGCAACACTGAAAATCTGTATTACCCAGAAAGTACAACAGTATGTGGGAGTCTCCATCATTTCCATCTGGATGTCATTCTTTGCTGCGACCTAGCCATAACTTGCCAAAGTAATGTAATCAACTGAAATGGAGTCAGATTCACCATCTAATTTTGGCACTGATTCTTAAGAGAAGAACATGTTCACTGTACTGAGGGGTTCTGCAAAGTGTTTCTTTTATCTCTGCACTGTGTCCCCAGTTGAGGCCAGAGCTTTACCATCCTTGTTGAGAACAGCCTTGACAATATCGCACTTCCATCTCTTGTATCACTGGATGGTTTGAGGCCATCTAACAGTCATTCTGCCAAGCCTCTGGAAACTCCCTACACAACTTAGCCTTTGCTTCAGTGGCTGCCACAGCTTCTGCCTTCCTTGTTTGTCAGTACTTAGCCATTTACATCTGGAGACCTCTGCTACAAGCAGCACATGAAAGCTGTCTTTCTCACAGTTGGTATCTCTGAACCAATGTGAACAAACTGTGGACCTGACAATATCCCTGGCTGTGTTCTACATGAACTACAAAGTGAACTGGCACCTCACCTGTGTGCCCTGTTCAATCACAGCCCCACCTCAGACTTTGTCCCTACCAAATGTCACACTACTGTAGTCATCCCTCTCCACAAAGGAGGAGCGACCACAGACCCTGGGAACTATTGACCTATTAGCCTGACAAGTCTGATATGCAAAGCTATGGAATGCATCATCATGGACCTAATAAACAAGGATATAGGAAATCTCCACACTCTGGATCCCACACAGTTTGGTTTTGTGAAGGGTAGAGCATGCCTGCCCAACTTGGTCGACTTCTTTGAGTAGTCACGAGAGCTGTGGATGAAGGCAAGGTGGTTCATACAGCCTACCTTGATCTGGCCAAGGCCTTTGATACCATTCCCCACTCAGGAATCATAGAAAAACTCACTAAGCTAGGCATCAACCCCTATATCACTAGGTGGGTTGCAAACTGGCTCACAGACAGAACCCACAGTGTGAAAGTAGCTGACTCCAAGTCAGACTGCTGACCAGTCATGAGTGGAGTCCCACAGGGATCGGTCCTAGGTCCTCTCTTGGTATCTACTTCTCAGAAGTCCAGGCCAACACGAAGGGATGTCTGACAAAGTTCACAGATGATTGCAAGTTGGGAGCCATTATTAACTCCCCAAGTGATGTTGACATCCTACAGAAAGGCCTCACTGAGATCAACGACTGGTGTCAGAACCACGGTTCTGTGCTCATGGCTCAGTGCCAAAAAATGTGTCATCATTCCCTTTGGGAAAAACCCAGTTCTCATGAATTACCACATCAATGGAAGTCCACTGAACACAGAAGGTGTTATAAGAGATCTGGGAACACATGTTGACAGCAACCTCTCTTTTGACCACCACATTGCCACTGTAGTCAGAAATCCCTTCTTTGTGGCACATTTCATTATGAAAGGTTTTGCATCCAGGAGAAAAGAGGTCATTGTCGCCATCAACTCTTCCCTCATTAGGTCAATCATCAAGTACAATGCCCCATTTGGCATGTACCTCACTAGACACCTGCAACAACTAGAGAGGTCACAAAAGTACCTCACAAAGAGGATCATAGGCCTTAAACACTTGTCCTACATGGACAGACTCAACGAACTCCAACTATTCTCTGTCTCATTTCGCCTACTTAGAGGTGATCTCTGCATGACTTACAAAACCATGTCTGACTCAGCTCTTTTAGAAATGCTACATCTAAAGAAATCCCAATCCCTCCACACTGCACACTCCAGTGACCTCAAACTCATTACCACAATCAACAGAATGTGCTGGAGAGACAGGTGCATAACCCAGAGCCTGCCCATGCTTTGGAATAGACTTCCCATACATGTGAAACAGAGCACCTCACTAGCCCTCTTCAAGAGAAATCTTGATGAGTGGATTGGGAATAGAAAATTCACCCTGGGGATCACTCCAGTGGCTGTACTCAACAGAGGCTCTGGGAATTAAGGCCGGGTGGCTCAATGCCAGGGTAATCCTATGGACTAGGCTTGTAAAGGCTCCAGGGCCATTAGCCTAGTACACACCTATGAAGAGGTCTGAGCACTGTAGCCATGACAAGTGCAGAGCACCTTTTGTGCACAGTTATTTCCCAGTGTCTCTGTTACTGACATCTTAAACAGGATACATTCAGTCTCCACATTCCTGACGTCTGCAGGTACATGGGAGAAGCTCTTGTAAAGGTAGGAGTTGAACTCAACCCACACAGAAACACTGACAAAGTGTTCTTTGGGCACCCTCAGTATATGTTTGCATTTCCCTTGTCCATCCATCCCCTAACTCATGACCCGATGACAGTCACTTGACAGCTTAGCACCCTCTTGAACAGGGTGCCCTGAACATGTGATCACAGACCAGGAGACATGACAGTAGAATCAGTCATTAATTATTGGCCCAAGGTAGTCGGGTGCCAAGTACACTTATGAGCATCCTTGTGTTTGAACATTCTGATTAAGGACTGTCCTTGATTAGCACAGACGTTGAAAAGACATTTACTACTTTGATTCAGATCAGGCCGTCAGTTTCTCCCTGTTATACCCCACCAGGGGTCTTCGTCGTTCCTCCCTGACCACTGAAGTCTCCCAGTGGAACTATGGAATCCATATGTGATGCCCTTCTTAGCTCTGCAGTCACATGGTCTTTAAGAAGGCTGAATGTGCTAGCTGTTAGGAACATGTGCACAAAAAACAGGCAACATACTTGTGAGTATTCCCATCTACTTGCCCCCCCCCCCTGACTATCACCTCCAGGCTAGGAGAGTACCAGAGAGACCAACCACAGTCATGAAGTCTGATTCAGGAACCGATACTTCCACCTACCTTCACCCTCCCCTCCTGAGTATCTTGTCATTATTAAAGTTATTTCATTAAGCATACAATCCATGTTTGTGGAAGCTGCTCTTGTGGTTACAGACATGTGGGAGTAAAGACTGATAAGATCATATCTGAGCCTCAGCATATTCAGGTTGCAGCAGTCCAAGGTTCAGTAGTTGGGCTGCTTTTATTCAGAATTTGTAAATGTCATTCCATCTTAGTCTTCATACTTTTCTGTGGACAGATGATATGTTTTTCACGTGCCATCAAACCATACAGTAATAAAAAAGGCTACAACTGGGTCTTGCTGGTTCATATGATTTGAGGGGCAGCAATGAACATTAACCAAGTGCATATGCTGTTAACACTAGTAAGTGGCTATTCAAAGTCTCTCCTGCATGGAATATCCATCCTGTCAGTGGATCCTGTTTGCAAAGGGGGATATGTTAAGCACCCACATATCTAATTGGACGCAGTCCTCTCTTTCTAGCTGCAAATTAGACTACAGTATGCTTAAATATAAAATAAAAAAAATTAAAAAAAGACCTCTACACTGAAGATCTTTGTTTTTATTCGAGAGACACAGACTGCTCTTACTTTTAAGATGGGTGACTCACAATGATTTTCTTAATACCTTGGCCACATGATAGTCAAAGGCCTAAATCCCTGACTACCGGGTCAACTCTTAGGGGTGTCTTAGCCATAATTAGCCTGGGTGGTCTTTTCCCAAAAGGCACTATAATGTATATCTTGTGTTGAGCTTTAATCCATGACTTTAGTATCAGTCATTTGTCTATGTTTGACCCTCTTGTAAGATGTTTGTGTCATGGGGAATCTATGGTAGCTCCCAGTTTGCAGTCTGCTGTGAACTTGGTCAGCAACAGGCCCTTGACATTAGCCTTTACCACCAGAAAGTAAATGCCAAATAGGAGCTGTCCCAGCATGGAGCCCTTATGTACCCTACTGGTGACCAGTGTTTTAGTGGAGGTTATCTCACTTGTTCTGATTTCTAGGATCCTCTGCGTGAGCTAGCTGGCAAACCAGTGAGTTACGTAGGAGTTTATGTCCAGTTTAGTGAGTTTGTCAACTATACCTGAGTGGAGCATTTTATCGAATGGCATGTCAAGGTAGGAGGTATGCACCATTTTCCCATCATCCATTGTCTTGGTGGCCTCAAAGATGTCCACCAGGTTTAGTAGGCATGACTTCCCCATGACAAAGCCGTACTAGGTTGGGTCCATTGTCTGAAGGTTGCCTGTATCTTGTATATTGATTTCTGTATTTGGTTTATGTATCTAAGTTCACCAAGTACACTTACAATCTTATACACCTAGATTTTTGGACACTTTTATTGAAGGTTGGTGAAGGAAAAGCTGTAACTCCTTATGTAAAGAGATGGGACAAGAAAAACCTGGAAGAAAGGTAGTAAAAACAATTATGATATACCAAGAATGCATTATAATCGAAAGCAGTACAGACTTTTTGTAAACTCTTCCAAACCCCCTACCTATGACAGAGGCAACTGTCCTACTTAGCCTGTCCAAAATAATTCCTGTCAACAGCTAAAGATCTTACAAGTAGCATTACTAAATAGTTTCCTTGTGTTCTGAATTCAGTGAGTATATACCTATTACATTTAAGGTTTGGGCTTGGGGGTTGATACGATAATTAAGGTGTTTATCTCACAAGTACAAGGTACAATGTTTGATTTCTACCTCTGAAGGGGAAATTGGCCAAGTTTATAAAATGGCCCCAAGGTCAGTTAGGTTCATCCACAAATATATGTATGTTAAATAACTCTTGGATCTAATATGCCCACTTACTCTGCTATCATAAATATATGAGCAGGAGAAATAACTTCTTTCTTGCTAGCTGAGAATTGTCTGCAGCAAATTAATATGTACAGACACCTTAAGGGAATCTAACTTTGTAATAACTTGTAGAATTTTAATAAAAAAGAGGAAAAGAGAAACACTGCAGTGAATTTGAGCATACAATTCCTAGTTTGACTAGCTTTGTCTAAGTAAACTATCTTCACTATCCTGCTGTCCGTAATGAGATCTTAGTTGGACTATATTCTTTGTCCAGAGTCTCTGCATTTTTAAATATAAAATGTAGAGTTAGACATTGTTCTATGCTTGCACATGTCTAAATAGCGATAAGAATGCCATTAAATAGCGATAAGAATGCCATTAAGTAGCGATAAGAATACCATTAAATAGCGATAAGAATGCCATTAAATAGTTGTAAGAATGCCATTAAATAGCGATAAGAATGCCATTAAATAGTGATAAGAATGCCATTAAGTAGCGATAAGAATGCCATTAAATAGAGATAAGAATGCCATTAAATAGAGATAAGAATGCCATTAAATAGCGATAAGAATGCCATTAAATAGTGATAAGAATGCCATTAAATAGAGATTAGAATGCCATTAAATAGCAATAAGAATGCCATTAAATAGAGATAAGAATGCCATTAAATAGTGATAAGAATACCATTAAATAGAGATTAGAATGTCATTAAATAGCAATAAGAATGCCATTAAATAGAGATAAGAATGCCATTAAACAGCGATAAGAATGCCATTAAATAGCGATAGGAATGCCATTAAACAGAGATAAGAATGCCATTAAATAGCGATAGGAATGCCATTAAATAGCGATAAGAATGCCATTAAATAGAGATAAGAATGCCATTAAATAGCGATAAGAATGCCATTAAATAGCGATAAGAATGCCATTAAATAGAGATTAGAATGCCATTAAATAGCGATAAGAATGCCATTAAATAGAGATAAGAATGCCATTAAATAGTGATAAGAATGCCATTAAATAGTGATAAGAATGCCATCACCTATTTTGGATTTTCCTGCTTCCCTTATTTCTCTTCCTTTCTTCCCTTTTCTACTTCTTTATAAATTGACATTCTTAAGAATTTATAAACTAGATTAATTTGTTATGGTCTGCTTATATCAAACTGTTTCAACTTTGCAACTTTAATAAATGCAGAAACCTGGAATTATTGGCTTTTATAATGTTACTCTATTATTTTATAAATAATCAATGATGCATTAGTATACATCAGTTCACGTGGAGTGCACAACATCTCATGTATTGCCTAAATTAGTGGCACATCACTGAAAATTATATATTAAGTTAATACTTGTCAGATTGCCCAGGTACATATAAAATACAGGTAAATGAGCTTTCCATTGTCTTACAGTTTGTCATGTTATATATATATATATATATATATATATATATATATATATATATATATATATATATATATATATATATATAGGTCTACTTCTGATTGTCGAAAACTCACTTTGTCTACAATCAGAAGATCTAACCCATTCAAGCAAAAGTGCACTAAATCAAAAGTGCACATTCACAAAAGCCGGTTCTCCGAAGAACATATCCTTTTCTCCACTGTAGTGCAATCTCGGAGTTAGTATATTTAAGTAGGGGGTTGTGGGAGCACAGCCCCCCACATGGGGGATGCATGGGGGCTTGCCCCCTGCAAAATACTGTTTAAAGCAGTTTTGTTTTTTCTGGTTCACAGAACCGGCTTTTGCGAAAGTGTACTTTCGATCTAGTGCACTTTCAATTTAATGGATTTCGATGTTGCTTGATCAAGTTTGTGAGATTTTGATTAAGCAACATACACCTATATATATATATATATATATATATATATATATATATATATATATATATATATATATGTATATATATAAATATATAAATATATAAACATAAATTGTTTTGAGTATAAAAACTGTTCTATATTTCCTTCAGTATTCCTTCTATGTTGCCATGTCTTTCCAAAGACATGCATCTGGAGCATTTCTCCCCGGGCCTCCGCTGAAAACAGGCTTTGTGGAACCTAGTCAGACATTCCCGGTCAACAAATGTTAAATAAATAAATAAATAAAAATAAATATATATATATATAGAGAGAGAGAGAGAGAGTAAGAGAGAGAGCGAGAATTGTCATTTCATCATCTCAATTTTTGATATACAGTATACATCATTTTATTGTTTTAAGAAACATTTTACATTTTGTAATGCATTTTTCATGAAGTATAGAATGTAATCCATGAAATGTCTTACCTTCTTAATATTTTATCATTGCTGATCAACACTAAGAATTCTGTAATATCAGTTAACGAGCTCATGCCTAGCACATTATCATCAGACTATACATGGCCTGCCTTTATTATATGCCAAGAAATGAACACAACTGTTTTCAGTAAATGACATTTTATGTGAAGGAAATGTGACATTAGAAAATACAAAAATCCAACTTTGAAGTTATAGAGATGCTGTTTTCCTTTGTTATGGTTTTGTTGCTCTGTCCCATTCATTGTCTTCTGTCTTACTGATGTATATTTTAGCTGCTATCAATGTTTCTGTCTAATACAACATTTACAACAGTTGTATATATTTTTATTGGACTCTGTTTATCTAAGCAGTTCTATATTGAAATCTTGATAAGACAGCTGAGTTGAATGGAAAATATTTTGCATGCATGCTTCTATTACACTCATAAATACTGGCAAAGAGCAGTAATTGTTTTGAGTATAAAAGCTGTTCTATGTTTCCTTCAGTATTCTGTGTTGCCATTTCTTTGACTGGACCCTCAGAATGTTACTTAATGTTCTGAAACTGTGCATTAAGTATTCCTTCTTATGTCTCTTACTTGGATGAAAGATTTTTATAATATATGTCCCAATACTCCATAAATAGACAGCTTATGTTTTAAGCTCTTTTACAGATCTTTCATAAAAAATTGTTTCTTACTTATCTGTACTTAACTTTTCATATTCTATATGATAAATATGTCTGCAGTGCCATTCTGTCGCTCTGACATTTTTAAATAGGTCCTTCATTAGAACACATTTCCTTTAGTTTCATGGTCATAGACACAGAAACACAAAGATATCTTACCACTGTCACATTGTCCGTTCATCTCTGCTATTAGTATAGCATATAGTCTGTTGACATTCACTGCATGAACCAAGATGGCATCTCATTTGCTTATTAGTTATTTATTAATGCCAAAAAAGATGTTTGAATAGAACTTCACTAGACATAAGATACATATTTTTGAATTCACAAAGCTACGGGATTTATTCACTTTCACCTCAAGGAGAAAGTGGTAATTCATCAGTCTGCATTTACTGTGAGCATTTCATAATACAGCCCCTTGAGTGCCAAGGTGGGAAATGTACAGTTAAACGTAACATTGTTTATGGCAATGAAAAATGACCACACTGCTCTGAAGTGTTTGTTAAACATTTGCTGCATTGTTTATCAGCTTAAACTAAAACCATCATGCCCTCATTAGTTATTCATTACATATTCATTTTTTTCTGAATTTAGTTCTATGCTAATCATATTTTAGCACATTCTTCATAGAAACTGTCGTAATAGTCAGTGTTATCTATGATACTGAGTGAAAACAGGTCGTCATTAATTAAGAAAAATAAATATTTTATACATTGTATTCAAAGGAAATTTTTTCACTATTTTTAGTATTAATCAGATGTTGTTACCTTGTATTAGCAGTTGAACATCTAACTGTTGTAGCATATTTTATTTATTTATTTTACATTTGTTGACCGGGCTAGTCCAACTGGATATTCCGCTTTCAGCAGAGGCCCGGGGAGAAAAGCTCCAACAATAGACCTAGACTGTACATTACATTTATACGTGTGGGATACAAGTATTGAATTCATTGACATGTACATAATGTCTGACATTTTAATCTGCTTTAGTGTAGTCTCTTGTCAAAACAAAGGTTATTTGTATACATCTTACTTTTATTATTTTGAATGTTTCAAAATAAAATTCAGTTTAGAAAAGTGGTTGTGTGGCAAACCTGAGTCTGACATTTGTTTCAGTTTATGTCTTATCTTTTGAAGTTAACGACGTGGTTGAACGTGGCACTGCTCATATTTTCTTACTTGTTTCTTCAATCCAGTTGTTCTTCTCAGAAGATATTTTCATTGTGGTAGTCGAACAGTCTGTGTCCTGTAAAGCTGAGATAATATTATTTTAATGCAACTCTTTGGGCCGGATTCACGATGGCTTGCACGGAGTCTACGAGCAGAGTAAGACTCCATGCAGCCATCTTGTCCGAAGAGCAATCCACGAACAGCCTGTAGGGGCATGTAAGAGAGCTCCTAACACATCTTCTACACGGAGAGGGCTGTGATATGCAAATTACCTCACTTGCAGCCGAAAGGCATGCAAATGAGGTAAATTTGCGATCCAGGAAGCAGAAACCTGTCCGAGTAGGAGACGTGTTAGCTGCAGAAATGTACTCAGTTGACAACTGAGTACCGTTCTGCAAATAGCACAATGGAGCCTTGTCAGCTCCAAATAAAGGTTGCATATGGTTGAGGAAGCATGCCAATGGCCAAATATACGGCCATTGGAAAGTTTCCCTGATGCAAAATTAAAATAAAAATAATTTTTTTTTGGTGATTTCCGATGTTTAAGCATAGCGCAGCGCCGTGCAAACGAGGTGCGCTATAAAAATCATAAAATAAGGCAATAAAAGCCACAAACATGGAATTTAGAACATTGTCAAATTTCAATGTAAGGGAATAGCAGGCCGAAGACAACATGGCCACCGAGTAGGGGTTGCTAAGGGGAGAAGCCCAGTCTAAGACATGTAACCAAGCATTAGTAGGCAATCCTATGTAAATGAGTGTTAGGATAGTGAGTCACACTTTTACATAGCAAATGATTACAGTCAGTGGAGTGTAGGAGTAGGATATGGGGAGGAACAGAGTAGGAGATAGGTGACATCACAAGGGGGGTATGTATGAAAGTAGTGCAGCTCATTGGAGGACAGTGACATCACAAGGGGGGTATGTATGAAAGTAGTGCAGCTCATTGGAGGACAGTGACATCACAAGGGGAGTATGTATGAAAGTAGTGCAGCTCATTGGAGGACAGTGACATCACAAGGGGAGTATGTATGAAAGTAGTGCAGCTCATTGGAGGACAGTGACATCTGTTAGGTGTCAGTTAGACATCATGGAAAGAGGTGTGGCAACAGGTAGGCCAGGGAAAGCCAAGAAATGGAAGGTGTATACTGTGGATAACACCAAAGTTTCTTGCTGGGCAGGTATGCGCGTGTGTGCGCGCCTGTAAACTTGAGTAAGACAGAGTGCGTGCGTGGAAGCATGAGTGCGCGCGTTTAAGCCGGAGTAAGCATGTATAAGGCTGTTGGAAGACCTGTAAACTTGTTTGCGCTGATGTGCGCGCGTTTTAGCCTGAATAATCAAGTTTTAGTCCGTCTAAGCATGTATGCGCGTGTGTGAGCTGCTGTGAGCTTGTTTGCGCGTCGCTCCCCCTGAGGAAACAGAAAGGAAAAAGGAAGCACAACAAATAGCAGGAAGCTACCAGGTGATACTAGTAGAGCTAGCAGGTGAAAACAATCCAAATCAGGCAATAACACAGGCAGAGCACTAGCCTAGCCCAGCCCAGCACTTAAAACTCTGCAAACAACAGTGCAGTTTGTTTCTCACAAGAGACACTGAAACACTGGAGTATGCTACTAGAAGTGAAAACTGAAAAAGCTTCACTCAGACAAAAAATGCTAGGGGCTGCCATTGCTGTTATAAGATGACATATGAAACATGCTGAGGGTGATGACAATGCAAATGCTGCTGGACAGCCCACAGTGAGGAGACGGAGAAGAGTGTACAGGCCCAGGGTCACCTACCAGGGGTTACATGAGCTGGAGATAGTGGAGCGCTATAGAGTGGACAGAGACCTCCTGCAGCAAATTGTGGAGCTGTGCAGGCCACGCCTCACACACAGAACCAACAGAGGGGAACCCATCCCAGTGGAAACCAAGGTATGTGTTGGCCTAAGAATACTAGCAACAGGTACCTTTCAGAGACCAACTGGTGATATGATGGGGATATCACAGGCATCAGCATGCAGGGTACTGCACCAGTTCCTGGATGCTATGTCAGCACATGTCAGTGATCATGTATATTTCCCCAATTCCCGTGAGGTATTGGCCAGCAATATGTGTCTCTTCCAGCAAATAGCAGAATACCCTGAGGTAGTGGGTGCAATAGACTGCACGCATATACACATCAAAGCACCAGCTGGTGAGCGGGGTAGGGCCTACATTAACCACAAGGGCTTCCCCTCCATCAACTGCCAGGTTGTGTGTGATGCCCAGGGCATAATAATGAATGTGTGTGCTGGCTGCCCTGGAAGCTACCATGATTCCCATATCTGGCATCTGACGCAGCTGTACCAAACATTTGCCAATGGGGACATCCCACATGGTCACTTAGTGGGGGATGCTGGCTATGCACTGGAGCTGTGGCTGATGACACCCATCAGAAATGCACACACACATGAACAAGAACGCCATAATGAGGCACATGCACAAACACGAAATGTAATCGAGCGTGTGTTTGGGTTGCTCAAGTCACGGTTCCGGTGCCTGGACACATCTGGTGGAGCCTTGCAATACTCACCAACTACATGTACCCAAATTGTCATGGTATGTGCTACGCTACATAATATGATCCTGCAAAAACAGCTGCAACAGGACCAGCATAGGCCTGGGCCAAACAGCCCCCCACCAGTGCTAAGGCCATCACAGGCAGAGCATGACTCGGAGGAGGAACAACCTGAGCCTGCCCCAGTAGGCAGACGGAGGCGTGCCCAGTATGCCTTGGCCTTGGCAAAGAGGCAACGCATAGCACATACACTGGCTCAGTAGGAACCCTGGAAATTATACTTCTCTCTGACTCGCACATATAGTAAAAGGGATGCCTAACTTGACACTACCTGTTGCCAAACATGTATAGGGAGTGCAGTATGTGCATCCAACATAGGCAGCCCTGCAGCACCACCTGAGACATGATTGCCATGTGTTAAGCAATGTAAGGTAGTGCTAAACAGCATTTACCACCATGTTGTATATGCAAACTTGATGACCTTCAGTAGCATCCTACCCTCACCAAACATGAGGCCACAATATGAAGACAAGATGATCAATTACAACAATTGGCTTAAGTATTGGTGTCAGTGAAAGGGGATTCAATGCCTGTCAGCCTGGGATGAGATGCTCGACAAGACATGATGCTTTGCTAGGGATGGATTTCACCTATCACCTGTGGCCTATTGGATATTGCCAAAGGCTCTTGTCACTCCCATAGTGTCTTTTCTAGGTAAGGCTCAAAACACAAACCCACCTCCATAGGTATCACAAGGGATAAGAAAGTATAAGTAATGCTACTCAATGCCAGAAGTCTAAACTGCAAGATGCACGCACTCCAAACACTCCTCAGCATGGAGAATGTTGATATCTGTGCAGTAACAGAAACCTGGTTCAAGGCTCCCAAGAGCCCCCTAGCATTCACAGGTATACCTCATACCATGCTTTACAGCTGCAAAACATGGAACAAACTACAAAAGGAGGGTGAGTATCAATATTTGTCAAAGATACCCACACCCCCAGGTTGGTGGCACAGCATGAAGCATCAGAGACTACCCAGGTGTAACCAACAGTGGGTAAAACCGTCTTCCAATTCATAGCCTGCTACAGACCACCCTCCTAAACCCAGGAACCACACTTGGCCGACTGGAGAACACATGAAAATATGAAGATCTCCCCAAACACCATTATATCGAGCGGCTTCAGCTACCCAAACATACACTGGGAGCATTACCCTAGCTCCAACACCCTAGGCCAAAGGTTCCCAGAATTTATAAACCAAAATGCTATGGAACAACTTGCTACCACTCCCACAAGAGGGGAAAACATACTGGACCTGATCATCACCAACATGGGGTCTCTATGCCCAGGACCAGAAGTGTATCCCTCACTGGTACGATCACACCAGATAGTAATCTCACTGGATATTCACATCCCCACCCCAGCCCATGGCCAGAAAACCACAATGAAAAATGTTCTCTAAAGCATATGTCACACACCTCAAAACTGAGGTGGAATCCTTCACAGCCCCTGTGTCTGTGGAAAATACGGCCCAGACCTCATAACCCTTTATAAACACATTCTATGAACACCATCTGGAATGCATGGATCATGCAATCCCAAATAAAGCCAAGACCCAATTCTCCAAAGGCAGGCATCCTGTTTGGTGGACCCCAGCCATAAACAAACCATACAATACAAGGAGGAAGCTACTATATGATAGAGCCAAATCACAAAAAGGGAAGCCATCTCTGACCAGTATTATTGAAAAACAACGTCCACACATAAAATTGTCTAAGGCCATCTGTGAGATAAAAATCATACAGGACACCAAGGATAATCACAAGGCATTCTTTACTTATTGTAGGAACCTGTGTGGGAATCCCCAGGTATGTTCAGAATTAGTCCAAAATGACAAACAATACAAGAAACCCACAGACATTGCCAACATCCAAGCTGACAGGTTCACTGCAAACTCCCCCCCCTCCCCACCAAAAGGGCAAATATCTATCCCAGCAGAGTGCTGTCCCCCTGACATCGCAGATGCGCAGGTAACAGCCAGCCTCTCCAAAGCAAAACACACAGCATCAATGGGACCAGACGGTGTCCTGGGCTGTGTCCAACATGAACCCCAAGAAGAATTGAACACACACATAAAACCACTGTTCAATGTCAGCCTTAACACATGATATGTACCCAAAGAGCAGTGTACAGCAACAGTGAACCCACTCCACAAAGGTGGTGCCTCAACGGATACTGCAGACAATCGCCCCAGAAGCCTGACTAGGTTGGTCTGCAAAGCTATGGAAAGGATCATCATGGACCTCAGAAATAAACATATTTGGGACACACAGACACTGGATCCTACCCATTTTGGCTTTGTTAAGGGCAGATCCTGCCTCTTAAACCTGGTTGAGTCATTTGAAACTGTCACCAAGGCCATTGACGAGGGGATGGTGGTCCACACAGCCTACCTGGACCTTGCAAAAGCCTTCCATACAGTACCCCACTTGGTCATCATAGATAAGATCACCAGCTTCAATAGAAACCCCTATGTCACTAGATGGGTTGCAAACTGGCTCAAGGACAGAACCCACATGGTCTGAAATGCTGGAGCCATGTCAGACCACAAACCGGCTACAAGTGGCATCCCACAAGGCTCAGTCCTGGGACCTCCCTTATTTGGTATATATTTCTCAGAGGTACAGGCCAACACAGAAGGACAGTTGGTGAACAAGTTTGTAGATGACTGCAAACTGGGCGCCATAATCGACCCTCCAGCTGACACAAGCATCCTACAAAAGGGCCTCATAGAAACAGACAACTGGTGCCAGAGCCATGTCCTCAAGCTAAACACAAAACAGTGTATAGTCCTCCCCTGTGTCAAAAACTAAGTGCCCACAAATTACTACATATGTGGTAACCCATTAAGTATGGAAGAAGTGATAAGGGACCTGGAGACCCAAGTCGATAGCAAGCTTACATTCGACAACCATGTGGCCAAAGTGTTCAGAGAAACATTTTATATAGCCCACCTAATCATGAAGGTAATCACATCTACATCAGTGGAGGTCATTGTGCCTCATATAGCCCACCTAATCATGAAGGTAATCACATCTACATCAGTGGAGGTCATTGTGCCTCATATAGACCACCTAATCACGAAGTTAATCACATCTACATCAGTGGAGGTCACTGTGCCTCATACAGCCCTCCTAATCATGAAGGTAATCACATGTACATCAGTGTAGGTCATTGTGCCTCATATAGCCCACCTAATCATGAAGGTAATCACATGTACATCAGTGGAGGTCATTGTGCCTCATATAGCCCACCTAATCACGAAGGTAATCACATCTACATCAGTGGAGGTCATTGTGCCTCATATAGCCCACCTAATCATGAAGGTAATCACATCTACATCAGTGGAGGTCATTGTGCCTCATATAGCCCACCTAATCAAGAAGGTAATCACATCTACATCAGTGGAGGTCATTGTGCCTCATATAGCCCACCTAATCATGAAGGTAATCACATCTACATCAGTGGAGGTCATTGTGCCTCTTAACTCATCCCTCATCAGGCCCATAATTGAGTACAATGCCCCTTGTGGGATGTACCTTTTCAGACACCTGCAGCAGCTGAAAAGACCACAAAAGTACCTCACCAGGAGGATCAAAGGGCTCAAACACATGCCAGTCACTGCCCGGTTAAAGAAACTGCAGCTCCACTCAGTGGCATGCTGCCTACCCAGAGGCGATCTATGCCAGATGTATAAAGCCATGTCCAACCTGGAATCAATGGACATGCTGCACCTTGGAAAATCAGAATCCCATCAAGCTATGCACTCAAGAGACCTGAACCTCAGGACTGAAATAAATAGGACATGCTGGAGTGACAGATCCATAACCCAGAGGCTCCCCTCACTCTTGAGTAAACTCCCACTCCAGGTTAGCCAGAGTCCCTCATTGATGCTCTTCAAGAGGAATCCTGATGAGTGGATGGCAGATTGTTGGTTTACCCTGGGTATCACTTCTATGTCACTGTTAGCCAGAGGCACAGTATACTAACCATGAAAAATGTAATGGCAAACTCCCCTTACAATGTGTGTTGAAAGCCAAACACACTCTGGCTAGGATTATAAATGCCCTAGGGCAGATAGCCTAGTATGAACCTATGAACAGAATCACACACACCAAGTAGTACAACTGTGGTCACTGTGGAGTAATGTTTGCCAATGTCCACCCAAGTTGGTGAATACACAGCAATGTTGGACAAGCCTGGTTTAAGTACGCCATAGCTGAACAAAATACAACATGCTCATAGTTGCCCAACTGGCCCTTAACTAGTCTGGTCTGCTCAGTATGAGCATTTACAGCAGTGATGGGACTCAAACCCATGATACTGTGCACCATAATGAATGTACTGAATCACTACACCATGACAGTATTGCAGTGTTCAGCCAGTATGAGAGAATGTTGTCAAGTCTTTGCAAACTATCCCATGGAAACCCTGCAAGCACAGCATAATCCCTGTTGAGTTATGACACAAAGGAGTCTGACAGTAAGAACACACCATGACTTCCAACACACACAGTATTAATGTCAATATTGGTCATGTTCACACACAACCACAAATGTAGTGGACTTCAGATCACAACATATGGAAAGGTCACACTGGACATGCTCACACACTTGGATAAATGAGACACATGTCAGGCAACAAGCCATGGAAAGCCTGAACTGGGCATGCTCACACACTTAGGCCATGTCTGAGTATAGCAGTCAGTCACACATATCTGGCAGTTGTATGTGTTAAGCCAGGAACCTTCCACAATCCAGCAATCCACCCTGTGCACACAGTTAAATGACAACAGACACATATATTAATATACTGGAACCCTGTCATGATCAAACATGTTACCACACGTTGTTCACAGAAACTGTGAAAGCTACGGCAATAAAGACCTGCAAACAGTAGCAGCAACAAATATTGTGCATCCCGAACATAAACATAGGTGCAGAGGTGAATACTAGGCTGTCTGCCCTGGGGAATTCATAAGCCTAGGCAGAGTGTATTTAGCGTCTGCTTCCCCAGTAGAGTAGCCTACTGTGCCTCTCTAAAGTAGGTCACAGAAGGCACCCTTTAAGGCTACTTAGCTGTGCCTCTGTCAAGCAGGGACACAGTGGAGATCCCAGGGGTGAATTTGCAATTTCCCATCCATGCGGCTGTATTTTGCTGGAAGAGGGTTGGTGAGGGGCTATGTCTAACTTTAATTGGGATTCAATTCCAGAGTGAGGGGAGCCTGTGAGTAATGAATCTGTCCCTGCAGCATGTCCTATTTATGTTTGTGCTGAGGTTTACGTCCCTGGAGTGTGTAGCTGTAAGGGTCTTGGATGTTATGAGGTGGAGCATGTCCATTACTTCTGGGTTTGAAATGGCTGTGTACGTCAGGCATAGATTACCTCTGAGTAGGCATTAAGCAACTGAGTAGAGCTGGAGATCCTTTAGCTGAGCTGCATAGGACATCTGTGTGTAGCCCATGATTCTCTTGGGGAGGTACTGTTGTGTTCACTGTAGTTGCCACAGGGTAAGGTACACCCCAAAAGGGGCATTGTAGTCAAACATGGTCCTGATGAGTGAGTAGTAGAGGGCCACAATGACCTCACATGATCTACATGCAAACACACATGTGAGAAGGAGGGCTATACAAAGTTCTTAGCAATGACTCTCTGTCAATGTCATTAGCAAAGGAGAGGTTATGATCTATCTGGGTCTGTGGGATATTGCTTTGTTATGTAGTAGCTTCCTCCTTCTGTTGCACAGCTTATATATGGCTGGGGTCAACCAGACAGGTCTCCTGTTTTGGAGGAGTCATGGTTTTATGTGGGATAGCATGATCAACTGTACCTGCCAGGTCATACAGGTCACTGTCTCTGGCCACGGACACGGTACCTGTGCCTGGCAGAGGTGCTACGGACAGTATCAGGTACTAAGCTAGACTGGGTACTGTCATCAGAAGCAGTGGGTTGTTGACTGGACACATGTCCCTGCTGGGACTGTCCAGAGCCACGTGCACGTGGTCTTCTAGGACAGTCTAATGACAGCACAGACCCTGCATTGCTGGGGCTGGTACTGGCACTATGGGAGCGGCTGTGGGTTTGTTGTCGTCCGTGACGACTGGCAGCTGATAATGTTGCTGGCAGACGTCCACGTCGACGCCTCAACCGTCCTGCATTGTCCTGGCACCTGGACATGTAGCTGTGGAACAGATCTAATGTGTCCCCCCAATGTCTGTCAATGACCTCGCTGATGTTACAGATGGCAGACGCAACGTCACGCATAGTGTCATTCATAGCGGTGCGATGTGCTCTAAGCTCCCTCAGACCCTGTCTGGTGTACCATTCCATATGTGCCTGTGCCTGCATTATAGCCCGGAACATAGCTGAGGTTGATAGACCTGTGTGGGTACGTCTGACAGGGGCAGTACGACCACGGATGCTCCCACGAGAACCCCTGGACATCTGCCTGTGTGGTACCATGTCAGGAATCTGGCCATGGCTGCTGTGAGGGGATGCATGTGCCAATGATACCACACTACCCTGGTCAATGCCCACTGTATGCTGTCCCTCAGCTGAGGACATTGATGACAATGGATGTATCAGCAGGATGACTGTGCGCATTGATGGGGTTGACTGCTGTGTACTGTCAATTGGATGACCAACGACAGACCCTGTCACACCTCCCTGTGCCATTACACATGTATCATCATTAGCACTATCCCCAGCAGTGGCTTCAGGTTCCCTGCTGCACTCCACCAGAGCAAGATCAGAACCTGTGAGAGGAAGATAGGAAACGCAGTTTACAAATGTGTACATGATATTGGCACACAGGCACACATGCACACAGGCGCACATGCACACCTGTGCACATGCACACATGCACACAGGCGCACATGCACACATGCACACAAGCGCACATGCACACATGCACACAGGCGCACATGCACACAGGCGCACATGCACACAAGCACACAGGCGCACATGCACACAGGCACACTCCTCAGTACAGCAGATACAAACACAGACACACCTGCAATCCAACACATACACAATACTGTTTTAGGGTGGGTGACCGTTTCACAAGGAAAAACATCACTGCACACGTGTCAGCATGCAGGTTATGTGTTGCACAGGAACATGCAGTGCAAGTGTAGACAGCCCTTGTTAATAACAGTATACGTGTACTTGATGCTTGTGTGTAGTTGTTCAGTGATCGTCTCCACCCTGGAACACAATGTGTACAAGGACATAACAATGTTGTGTAAGTGTTACAAGACAAGCTGTGGGTGCATAGATTTGCACACACACACACACACGCACACACACACACACACACACACACACACACACACACACACACACATGACAGTGCTACACAATAACAGCTATGTGTACATTTGTGGTCAGTGGAACTGGATGTGGTGTAGTAACGTGAGCCAGGATCAACATGCTTCTTGTAGTCAGTCAACAATAATAATGTGTGCCAGACAGGCAGCTGGCATGCTGTACCTGAAGTGCAGTAACATGACTACATCCACAATTACAAAGCCACTCATTACATGGGTGTGTAAGGTGGCCAATAGTGAGCATTGCCTAACATGAATGTAGTATTTGTTCCAGACTGTTGCACAAAGACATGGTAGGTCTCTACCCCTCAGGTATATTATGTGTGCTGCGTAGATAAGTGGGATGCTGAAGGCTGGCCATACAGCAGATGTCATAATTGGACATGTGTAGCAGGCTAAGGTGTAGTGTGTATGCCAAACATGTGTGTGTTGTGTACATGTGTATCTGGTGTGCCTATACAATGTCCAGTACTGTGTTGCCACACATGTGTGTCATGATGTTCATCGTGCATACAGCTGCAGTAGTCACAGATGGGTTTTCTGCCGTCAGGCGGTCCCTCGGTCGGCCGAATTCCAAAGTCTAGGTCCGGCATCGGTTGCTGTCGCTCTCTTTCCTGACGTCAATGAGGCAGGGGTATATAAGACACAGCCGACGCCATTTTCTTCAGTCTTTTTTGCCACGCAGTGCCCGAAGCAGAAGCAGTTCACAAGTGCTGGTCGGCCAGCTCCTGAATTTACGAAAAATTGGAAACCGAAGTCTTCATTAAAGCTAAGTACCCCGTTGGGGAAACTTTTCTTGCCTCAGACCGATATCAGAAAAAGTTAACAATTGTATTTCTTGTGGGAAGCAAATACCGCATAAGGATTTCCATTCCCTCTGCATACCTTGTTTAGGTCCAGACCACGACGTCTCGGGCTGTCGCTTTTGCGCTACTTTCAATAAACGCACTATTAAGTGTCGGGCGGAGTTCGCCCAACACTTTTTTGGTATAGCCTCTGATTATAAAATGTTGTCGGAGACTCCGGCTACCGTTTTGTCCAAAAAACGCAAGGACAAGGACCGACATGCGAGGTCCGCGGTCCCCACCGACACCACGCCAAAAACGGCTACACGTGGTCCGGTTCTCAGCGAGATGCCCATGCAGTCCCTGACTACCGACGACACTTCTTTGGCGGTGTCTTCTATAACCGAGACCGCAGGTACCTCGGCCCATACCCAGACTACAACCACCGAAGCCACTGTGAGCGTTGAGCCTCCTAATGTGGACAGGTCCACTTCCACCCATGGTATCTTTAGACCCTCATCTTCCTTTTCCATTAAGGCCTTTACTAAGTCCAAATCAGCCAGGCATCCCAAGAGGCCTGTTGCACAGGGCCCATCCCCAGGCCCCATGCCTAAAAAGCAGATGCTTAAAATGGCTTAAGATTTAATTACTCTTATCAGGGGTTCCCAACCCCCTCCAGACAAGAGACTCCCTCTTCTGATCAGGGCTCCATTTTTTCAGAACATTCTGATGTAGAGGAACACTCTTACTCCCCATTTGAAGATTCTGATGCAGAGCAGTCCATTCCTTCTGTATCTCCTCCTGAGGATTTTTCTTTTGGGGAAACCTTGCACACCTTGAGGGAACACTTCCATTGGGAAGGCCAAGACTTTTCTGATTCCAAGAAAAGACTTAGGGAATTTCTTTTGTTACCTCAACACAGACCTCTGGCGATACCTCCTGTCTTGGATGTACTTGATGATGTTTATTCGGAGGCTTGCCTTAATCCGGATTCCCTGCCTCCTGCCCCAGTCAAGCCTGATAGGTACTACAGAGTTCTTAACTCTCACCAATTTCTTTACAAAAGCCATAATGCTGACCCTGAAACCATTTCTCAAGGCCCCAAGGGAATGAAGGCCTCTACTGCTAAGAATCCACTACCTTCCGAAAGAGAGTTAAGATCCTTAGAAAGGTGGGGAAAAAAGGTATATACCTCGGCCACCCTAGCCATGAGGGCTTTAAATTGTCAGTTTCATATGCTTAAATATCAGCAGTTTCTGTTATCACAATTAAGAAATAAAATGTCTCAACCTGAACAACCAGATTTGAACGAGTTGCAGGATATGATGCATAGTGCAGAACAAGTGGGTAAACACACCTTACAATGTGGCTATGATGCCCTAGAGGCCTCAAGTAGAGCTGCTGTTACAGGATCAGTCATTCGTAGACATGCATGGCTTAGGGAACAAATCTTGCCTGATCATGTGAAAGCTAAACTACTAGATGCTCCTTTACAAAAGGATGTACTATTTGGTACTAATGCTGAGGAGATACTACGGAAAATGAAAGAAAAAGCCAAATCTATGCAAACAGTCAAAGCTTTTCTACAGGTTCAACCACCACGTTTTAGCAGAAGTTGGCCTTCTAAAAACTGGTCCTTTCCAGCCACGGACAAGCCCCAAAGAGGTAGGTACAGGCGCACAAGGGGCAGAGGGCAATCACAAGGATCATATAGAGGCAGGCAATGGCAAACTCCAGCACCAAGAGGTGGCGAGGACAGTGCACATCAATACAGGAAACAAACCAATGACTTCCTCCTTTCCATGCCAAGCAAGTATCAGCTGGCAGCACCCTTGGGAGGAAAGCTGGCATTATTTACAAGAAATTGACATATTGTCACAACAGACAAATGGATCCTGGACGTTATAAACAGAGGCTACAGATTTCATTTTCACACTCTCCCAAAAATGAGAGGCATGCCAAACCTGCCACACAATCAAAGGGCAGAGGCACAACTTAAATTTCAAAGCTCATAGACATGAAAGCTATTCAAGAGGTACCTACTTACGAACAAGGTCAAGGTTTTTATTCCAGGCTATTTCTGGTACCAAGGAAAGGAACCGACTGGAGACCCATTTTGGACTTATCCATCCTAAACACATTCTTACTCGTACCAAAATTCAAGATGCTCACATTATAGCAGCTTCTTCCCATGCTGGGCAAGGAGTTTTGGCTGGTAACATTGGACCTCAAGGAGGCATACCTGCATGTCCCAATCAGACAAAGCTGCAGAAGATACCTCAGATTTCTTGCAGGTTCAATCCACTATCAATTCTCTGCATTGCCCTTTGGCTTATCTACTGCGCCCAGAGTATTCACGAAATGCCTGGCATCAGTAATTGCCTACTGCAGACTTCAAGGGATACAAATTTACCCTTATTTGGACGACTGCTTGATCCAAGCGGACAGCAAGCACATACTTCTGGAACATCTGGCTTATGCAACACGGTTACTGAATTCTCTGGGATACACAATCAACAAAGAGAAATTCAGGCTAACACCATCTCAGAAAATAACTTTCCTGGGTGCCAACTTGGACACAAACACCCAGATGGCCTATCTTACGCCAGAAAAACAGGGGCAACTAACTCAGTACTTCAAAACACTAGCAAATTGTACCAGGCTTACTGCAAGGAAAATCCTGCAGGCTCTGGGCTTCATGGCATCTTGCATTCTTTTAATCCCATGTGCAAAGTTGCATATGAGGAAACTTCAATGGTACCTAAAAACCTATGGTCTCAACACAGCCACAGTTTGGAAACAATAATACCAATAATTCCATGTTTGCAAAAGGAATTTCTATGGTGGGCCCAAGCATGTCAAACAAACACAGGTCTTCCATTCTGCAAGCCTCAAGCAAATCAAGTCATCACAACAGACGCCTCAGATTACGCCTGGGGGGCGCACATGACAGACAGGTGCATTCAGGGCAAATGGTCCCAAAAGGAAAAGCACCTTCACATCAATCAAAAAGAAATGCTAGCAGTGATAAATGCAATTACAGCTTTCAAGGACCTCCTGCATCCAGGACAATTACTGATAAGAACAGACAACACCACAGTAATGTGGTACATAAACAAACAAGGAGGAACACATTCATACCCCCTGTGCAGACTAGCCATGACACTTTGGAACTTGGCTCTGGAATGGCAAATCGAACTTCAAGCACAGTACTTGCCAGGCTTGGAAAACACGCTGGCAGACAATCTAAGCAGAAATATGACAGATCCACACGAATGGAAGTTGCATCCTCAAGTGTTTACAAAGATAATCCAGGCGTGGGGGAGGCCAGACATAGATATCTTCGCCTCCCACAGGAATCATCAATTGGAGAAGTTTTGTTCAAGGACCTTTCATCCAAAGGCCTGGAGAGTGGACGCCCTTTCATTCAGTTGGACAGCATGGACAGTTTACGCTTTCCCACCTCTGCCTCTTCTGCCCAAGGTGCTCTTGAAAGCAAGAGCAGACAGACCAAAGATGATACTGATTGCTCCAGACTGGCCAAGACAACACTGGTACCCACTACTGAGGAGCCTAACACATACTCCTCCTGGCCCCTACCTCTAATGCCTCTTCTGCTGACTCAGCACAGCTACAAAACTCTTCACAGTCAGCTGAAAACACTCAATCTCGCTGCATGGAAAATTCCTTAACACTACAACAAACTCTACTCCCCAAAGAGGTGCAGGATGTCATTTTGGAGGCCAGAAGGCCATCTACTAGAAAGGCTTACTCTGCAAAATGGAAACGGTTTTGCTCTTGGAATGAGAAAAAAGGCCAGGACCCTAGAAAACTGAATTTGCCTCAGGTATTACAGTATCTAGCTGAGCAGCTGAACAGTGGACTTTCATTTTCCTCCATAAAAATCCATGCCTCAGCCATTTCTGCAGAATTCAACACGGATCCACCCGTATTCTCTCACCCACTCTTAAGACAGTTCCTCAGAGGGGCTAAGAATATAAGACCACCAAGGAAACAACCAGTGCCAGCCTGGGATCTTAATTACATTCTAGAAAAATTAACATTGCCTCCCTTTGAACCAGCTGCCTCAACAGATTTGCAATATTTGTCCTGGAAAACAGCTTTCCTTCTGGCCATTACCTCAGCACGTAGGGTTTTGGAACTACAAGCCCTCATGGCTGTGCAGCCCTTTCTCATCTTCCATCAGGACAGGGTTTCTCTTCGAACCAACCCGTTATTTATGCCTAAAGTAGTATCCAGGGTAGCTTTAAATCAAGCCATACACTTACCTACCTTTTACCCCAATCCTCAAAACAAAGGGGAAAGGCTGCTACACTCCTTAGACATCCATAGACAGCTACGTTATTATTTGGACAGAACAAAGCCTTTCAGGAAATCAGAACAACTTTTTGTGTCCTATGCTGTAGGAGCTCAAGGGAAGCCAGTTACCAAACAGACAATTTCAAAATGGATAGGCCACTGCATACGGTTTTGTTACTCCTATCATGGAAAATCTGTCCTTACAGGCATCAGATCCCACTCCACCAGGGCCACAGCTACCTCTACAGCCTTCCTCAGAGGAGTTCCTACCAAAGATATTTTGGAGGCAGCCACTTGGAGTTCTGTGCATACCTTCACAAAACACTACCACCTGCCTTTATATTCCAAAACTAGAGCAGGCTTTGCCACTGCTGTGTTGCAGGGCATTCTGGCTCATCCCAGTTCCACCTAGTGCCTACCACCCTGTGCGTAGCTTTGGGATTCTACCCATCTGTGATTACTGCAGCTGTATGCACGATGAACATAGTACAGTTTTGTACCTACCATAAATGTAGATGTTCGAGTGCTAATACAGCTGCAGTACAGTTTCCCTCCCTCCTTCCCCTCTTGGTAAAGGCCTAGGGCCTAACCCCTTTTCATACAACCTGATTGGGTTATCCTTCTATGGTATATTTGCTTGCAACTACTGATTTTTGATTATATTGCATTGCATGTATATAAATATAATTTATGTATTGCCTTCCTACTGGGGGCACCTGACATCTGGGGCAAGAAAGACTGAAGAAAATGGCGTCGGCTGTGTCTTATATGCCCCTGCCTCATTGACGTCAGGAAAGAGAGCGACAGCAACCGACGCCGGACCTAGACTTTGGAATTCGGCCGACCGAGGGACCGCCTGACGGCAGAAAACCCATCTGTGATTACTGCAGCTGTATTAGCACTCGAACATCTACATTTATGGTAGGTACAAAACTGTACTTTCTGTGTACTGCATGTGAGTGAGGCAGCTACTGAGAATAATGGGATATGCATAGTCTCACAGCAAACATGCACAGCATGCATTATGTGTAGGTGTTACATGTGCACACACTACACCTCCATATGACATGCACACGTCATTAGCAATAGTATTGTTATTACACACTCACCAGCATGGATTGGCTGCCTTGCTGTCACTCCAGAGGGACCTGCAAACATATGAGAGTGATTGCCAGTGGCCACAACTGTGCCTTTGATACTGTGAGTATGATAAAGTACAGTAGTACAACAGGTGGGTTTCACAGGTGTACAGATTATGCTCAGAATATCAATCTTGCAGAAGAATGGGCAGGTTAACAGCTACACAAACAGTACACATCTCACACACGCATAGACTACTAGTACAGAGAACAGTCAACTATATATATGGGATGTTACCTGCACACTCCATTTCAACATGCTGGGTGGCTCCGGCCTCCATGATGACACATGTTTGTGGATGTTCTTGTTGTTGGTCTGGAGCCACAATATTAGGAGATGCTCCTCCACACTGGTGAAAGGGGTGGATAGGTACCCCACCACCTGTGGCAAGCTGTTGTCTGTGGATATCAGACGCACGCTGCCGGACATGTCTAATTAAATCACTGCAGTGATGGCGTACCTGCTCATATGTCCGGTTATGCATGCCTATGTCATTTACCCGACGGACAAGTTCTTGCCACAGTGTAGCCTTCTCATGCTGGTTCTGGCTGGTCCTGGAAAACAGCACAGAGTAATTATGCACCAGGTTCTGGTGGATCTCCTGATCCTCTGCTGCTGTATATGGTGGGTTTCTCTGATGTACCATCACCCTGGAAGGAAGGAAAAGAAAAATATGTGAGCAAGTCATGTGGCACACTTAATATTTTAATGTACTGATATCACTTAACTGCCATATATAGCATCTGTCTGTCTATCAGGGGATACACATGTTCAATACCACATATCAGTGCTCAGCCCACAACTGTCTGACAGTGCCTGCCACACTCCATACAACAAACCAGTATACACCAGTACTCGGCACACTGTTTGGGATACAATGCACAACCTCACACTGGGGTATGTATCAAGCTAATGGATGAAGAATATTGTCATCCCATGCAATGAATGCAATGCACATTTACAGTTTCAACGGTAATCCACCCTAGTCTTTGATGCCATAGCCCTGCCTGACATATGTGCAGTTGTTAATATAGCCAGCATACTGCTGTCACGGAGTATACATGCTGCCAGGTACACACACATACCATGTAACACACATGTGATTGCAGCCATGGTACAGGCATCATTACACACACATTACACATACATACAACACACAAATGTATGGCAACACAGATGAGCATTAACTGTGTACCTTATAGTACTGTGTGCCCCTACTTATAGATACCTATGCATGAGGTATGTAATCTGTGCAGACTACAGGTAACACACTAAACAGTGTTACCACAGAATGTGAACATACACCATACTGTAGTGTTTAGGCCTACAACATCAAGTAGTACAACAGTTCATATGTGAGCTGGATTCAACAGCAGTACCACTTACTAAGCATTCATCTTTACTCATCCCTCATCAGGCCCATAATTGTGTACAATGCCCCTTTTGGGATGTACCTTACCAGACACCTGCAGCAACTGGAAAGACCCCAAAAGTACCTCACCAAGAGGATCAAAGGGCTCAAACAGATGCCATATGCTGCCCGGTTAAAGAAACTCCAGCTCTACTCAGTGGCATACCACCTGCTCAGAGGCGATCTGTGCCTGACGTATAAAGCCATGTCCAACCTGGAATTAATGGATATGCTGCACCTCAGAAAATCCAAATCCCATAGAGCTACACGCTCGAGAGACTTGAACCTCAGCACTGAAATAAATAGGACATGCTGAAGGGACAGATTCATAACCCAGAGGCTCCCTTCACTCTGGAATAAAATCCCAGTCCAGGTTAGGCAGAGTCCCTCATTGACTCTCTTCAAGAGGAATCTTGATGAGTGGATGGGAGATCGAGGTTTACCGGTATCACTTCTGTGTCACTGTTAGACAGAGGCACAGTATACTAACCTCGAAAAAGGGCATAGCAAAATTAATTTAAAATGGGTGGCGAAAGCCAAACACACTCTGGCTAGGCTTATAAATACCCTAGGGCAGATAGCCTAGTATGAACCTATGAACCTATGTATTGCTTCTGCCTATGATGGGACACCGCAGTCGTACACAGGGAACTACGGCACAACATATGCCAATCCACTATGTTTGCATCCCAATAACTGACACATCTTTCTCTGGCCTCACACCAAGGACACCAACTACCATGACAGACAAACTCACGCTAAGCTATCACACCTTTACAGACCTTCAATGTCACATAGCTGGTACTGCACTTGAGTACATGTGTGTGTGCATTGTGTCATAGGTAGGTACTATGCTATTGGCCCTAGGCCTAGGGCAGCCTAGCCATATGCTACCCTGCCCTTTGGTACACATGTATATCAATAAGCACCCCACGAAACGTGGGTCCATATGAGTGTAAATATAAATCTCCTAGGGAAACCAAAAAGATGTAAACATAGCATAATAAATAAGCTAAACTATTTGGTGCCCTAAGTAGAATAATTATACCATGATAAAGTGTCCCTACCTTAATAAACTATTCAGTTTAAGGACACACATGATTGAGCAATATTCATTGAGGCCAGGCGCTTTATGTGCTGCCAAACGTAACTGCCAACATAATTCTTTCCTTTCCAACTGTAACTTTAGAAAATTTTCGTTGGCAAAATTAATGTTGTCAGGCATAACTTGATCAATGGCCATGAAGTCAAACACATGGCCTGCGTTCTGGTTACAGTGCTTTGCAAGGGCATTTTCATCCTTGCTGTTGTTAATCGCGTATATTTACACTCATATGGACCCACGTTTCGTGGGGTGCTTATTGATATAAACATACACATACACTTTTTGTATAAATATATGTAGGGTAGGGATTTTTAGTAAGAACTAATGCCCACCGTTACAAACAGGTCTAAATGTCTGAACTTTACATATTTAAATTTTACACATATGAATACACATTATGCATTTTTCCATATTTTTGTATTTTATATGTGCCTGATTGAACATTTTATAATTCAAGACACAGTGTCTGTCAGCTTCTGTATATTGGTGTTCTGTACTACTATGCTGTCTTTCGATAGGTTATTTTTATACTTTCTAGTAAATTTTAGATTGTTTTTATTATTGTCAAGAACATCATCTTAGGTGTCTTTTAGGATGTACATTTTTTGCTATGGTATTGTTCGTTGACCAAATTTATTTGCATGTAGTTGTTTGGCTGGACGTCTACTGAGTGCTGTATTAATTAATTAATTAACCAACTTACAAAGGTATTTAAGTAAAATGTGTTTGCAGCACTGTTGTGAGTCTGATGAAGTTCAGGCAGCGACCTGAACGAAAAACGCATGTCTGAGCGTTTTACGATATCTGTTTCGTTTTGTTTTATGGTTTGGTTATCATTAAACTATTGGATTTTATCTAACAACAGACAGAACAGTGTGGATTACTATCGCAGTGCTTGTTGAGTTTACTTCCGCATTGGCGCTTTATTTGGAAGACCGTCATCCAGGATACATTTGTGGCATCTACCCTTGTTTTTGAGTGTTGGTTTTTCTTTTTGTTTTGTTTTATTTTGGTCTGTCTCTCTGTCTGTCTCTCTCCCTCTGTCTCTCTCCCTCCAGTTGCTGCAATGATATTATTGCATGTGTGGACTGGGAGTACAGGCTGCTTTTGTAGGTATCTGCACATGCGCATGTGATGGCCTCTGCACCAATTGGTGGCCAACATTTACTAATTGCATGCAGCCTGCTGTGTGGTAATTGCAGTTCTCACTGTGATTTCAGGACACTGCTATAAAATGTTAGGTTTGGTAGGCGTAGGCCTTTCAGTTTTGCAAGGTGGGGACCATGCTGGTTTGCTGTGGACACTGTTGTGTCAGTCAGAAGGTTGGTATGTCTGTCATATCTAAGGCTGTGTTGTAGCCACTGAAAATGCATGTTGTACTGAAACCTGACTGTTGCTTTTTCAATTTCACTCTTCTCAGTGTGTATGTTAGCTCACACCTGCTAATGCTAACACTGTTTACATGGGAGTATGTACTTTCCTGTGGGAGTTGTGGATTAACTAGTATACAACAGTAGTTCTTGCAATGTGTTGCTATGGCTTCACTATTTTCCATTTACATTCACTCCTTGTAATGCATGATATGCTTCTTTCAGCAGTAAGTTTTTATATGTTTGCTGTGGCTTGGTGGCACTGCATGCAGTCTGGTGAGCCCAAGGTCTGGGGTTTGACACTTACAAGGGTATTTTATTTTGCTGCTGAGCAGTACTAGGGCCTTGTTTTTTGTACTAACAATTATGAATAACAGGCATATGCAGTGCTTGTAAACTGCTATACTGTCATTACTTTGTTAGATGGCTACATCCTTTGATATTTCTGTGTTGTACTCCTACATGCGGGTGTGCTTGGAGTAATTCTACAGCTATTCGCAGAGTGTGTAACAGCAGACAGGCTGATATGCCTGTGTATTTCTGACACTTGCAGGCCTCAGATACTCGCACGTATATATTTGACCAGCCTCAGGGAAAGGTACATATCAGTGGGATACACCTGTGATATATTTCAGATATTCTGCATTTGTGACTGTGGGGTATTTTGAGCATATGTATTACTACACCATTTCTGACATGCAAGTAGTGTCTACTTTAACTTATTGACAGTCACCATTACGTAGGATACCCCACCTTTCTGCCTACTGTTAGTACATTTCACAGGGAGTCAGTGGGGCACAGGTAACATTTTTTTGCAAATCAGGGACTTCCCTGTAAATCAGTCACAGTTGGGAAGTCTGGCCTCATACCTATTCAAATATGGCGGTGTTTATCCTGCTCTGATACTGTGTGGGGTTTGTAAGGTGCTACTGTAACATTATTACCTCCTAGCATGGCTGGTTCTTTTATCACACTAATGTAATGCAATTCCACAAGACTTGCCAGTAAGGATTCAGGGAACAAGTTTTGTGTAATGGCCTTCCTATATTCCCTTTACATTCACTCCTTGTATTTCATGATATATTTCTTTCAGCACCAAGTTATTGTATATCTGCAGTGGCTCAGTGGTAATTCATGCAGACTAGTGTTTCCAAGGTCCGGGGTTTGAGACTGACAGGGGTATTTTATTTTGCTGATAAGCAGACTACAGGCCTTGTCATACAGAGTGACTAAGGCACTTTTAAGCAGTTGTAAGTGGGTTTGCGCTGGTTTGCGCGATGCTTACACATGCACATTAAACAGCTAAGCGCACACAAGCGCACACCCGCTGACTACTGCTTAAAAGTGCTTGCTCCCGCTAACACCCGCACTAATTTCTTTTAAAGAAAAGAAAATGGGGAGATAGGAAAGTGGTGAAAAAGGGGGCACAAAGAGGGTAGGACAGTAGGAGAACAAGCTCGGGATGTGCAGGAAGGATGTAGGGAAGGCCTATAGCTGCCCATTTCTTTATTAGCAAAAGCTGTGCATATGTGTGAAATTTGGTGTGAAATTTGAAACCTTCCACCCCTGAGAGAGGGGTGAGGACAACAAAATATGTTGTACTGCCAATTAGAATTATCAGTTTACATGTCCAGTGGACATGTGTGGGAACTGGGCAGCTATGTATGGGGCGTAATTTTTTTGTGGGAACAGAGTCCCCTTTTTTATTTTTTTTTTAGGTGAGAGTGGAATGTGAGGTACAGGAAGTAGGTATCTTTGGGGAGGTAGGTTGGGGAGGTTAACAGACAAGACAAACAAGATGCATACAGGGGCGGAGTATGACACGTGGGGGGTAAACACAAATGACGGGGACGGATGTTTGGATATTGCAAGCCCATGAGCCCACAGATGGCAACAGTGGAACTGAAATCCCCACCCATAGGCAGTTACCACTGCACCTTCACAGCCCAGGCTGGGGCTGTGCTGGGGGCTAGATAGGATGGGCAGGCACACCTGTGAGTTGCACCACCCTCGCTTCAAGCTGGCATAGGGGATCAGTCACAGAACGCCTGATCTCACTGCGCACCACAGACCAGACCCTATGGAGGGTGAGTGGAGGCTCTCCTCCGGCCACGCTTGCAGAGGGGGGACGAGCCCCATCCCCTGCAGCGCTTCCACCCGAAGGTGGCACAGGGCCACCGGAGGAGGAGGTCCCGGCCTGGGCACTGGTGCCAGGTGCACTCGCCAGCTGAGGTGGGAGAGGTGGGCCGCTGGAACCTGCTTTCCCTGTTGTCCTATGTTTAGCAGTATTTTATGGCATTTTGGGTTAGTAACAAACAACACCATTCAAAATTAGTTGTAACAGCATGCATCAGTATTCCCATTAACCAAACACCCATGAATTCCGAACATTGAGCAGCAAGCATAACACATGCATATTTAGAACAACAGTGCACATTCCAACAGCATGCAGGGTTGATTGGTGGCAACAGGCCATCAGGTTTGGATATGTGAACAAGGCACGTGCATCAACGTACATGCAGATATGTATAAACCAACAGGACAAATGTCCATGGGAATTAATTGTGAATACACATACCCAGTTTGGTGTGGAATGGCATAGTTTGTGAAAATAGGGTAGGGTGGAGAAATATTACATTAACAACTTAAACTACCTATATATATACTATACATTCCTAGTAGATGCAGATATATATCCCCTACATGTATTAGTACAGTTTCCTGTATGTAACCTTAGGAATGTTGGTGATGGGGATGTTACTGCTACATTAATATACATTCCATTTTTATTCATATATGTTCATATCTGGCTGTGTTCAGGTACAGCATCCTGCTACATTTGATTTATATGGGTCTAGACAACTGTGGATGTTCAGCATTTCATACAACCATACTATTTCCATAATGCAAGGGTACAGCAACATATCCAATTTGTGGGACGGACACAGTCCATGTTCTGTATTTTATTTAACACATTACACTCTTTGGTTGTGGCTGTCTCATTCATTTCATAATGTAGTGACTGCAGTATATCTTTATTCCAGACTTATTACAGCTTTCTTGGTAGCTTCAAACTGTCTTTCTCACACTCTCTCAATTATTTTATATTTACATTTCAGACTGGTACTTAATTCTAGGCTTTATTAACATTTATTACTGGTTTACAACAGCCCTTTCCAGCTGACTCACTTATTTCATATGGCAGAATTTACAAGGATGTATTTGACACTTGTCTATCCTTTGTTGATTGATTACCACTCTTTTTCTGGCTGCAGCAGTTATCTGATATTACAATACAGGTGGAAACTTCTATTTGAGACTTGTTTAATCTTTATTACTGGATTGCATTACACTATTTTCCAGGCTGCATCACTTATCTAGTCTTACAATACTAGCAGAATATTTCTTCTAGGCTTATTTGACCTTTATTAGTGGGTTACAACACTGAACTCTTTTACAATCTGTCTCACTTATATTCTATGACAATACCAGCTAAATAATTACTAACCTGCCTGGTGGCACAACCTCAACAGCCTATCAGCATAGGCTCGCTGATTTGCGGAACGAACACCTGCAGCTGTAATATAAAGGAAGTAATATTGGAACATACGTCTCCATACCATAGGCTAGGATAGCATTTCTTACATACTTAATTACATGGATACTTACTCAGTAGTGGGGCGTTGGGCATTTGGCGGGCCTCCTGTATCCAACGGTTCAGTTGGTCCTCCTTCCGTCGCTTCAGGTCCTCATGGTAGTGACAGACCTGTTCACCAGTCCTTGGAATGCCTGTGGCACTGGTGAGATCATGTGCCAACCGGTTCCATGCCTCTGCCTTGTACGCACCCTAGTGAACCTGGCCCTGCATGAGTTGTGCTTCATGATCATGGACTAGGAGCCAAACCATATATTTTGACTCCTCAACACCCCACCTTTGTGCTCTAAAGCGACTTTCCTCTCCTGCACCTGCCATCCTGACTGCAAATGGGTACCACAATCAGTTATGCTGTGAATTCCCGCCTATGGGGCTTATATATGCCGGTTTTCCCACACTTATCTGTGATTGGCCGTTTTGGATATTTATCAGCTTGAAGAAACCTGCTTTGTCATGCTTCTATTTCCATTCATTCCTATATATATGCTAATACTGCATTTCTCAGTACAACTGTGATGGCTTAGTGGTTCAGTACTTTGACTATGGTGCACAGTATTCCAGGTTCGACCCTGAGCATTGCTTTTTTTATTTTACTACTGTCCAGACAGGCTAGGAGGTGTGTCTGTTTAAAGGCGGCTTTGATACAGCTTGCCCAATGTTGCCCGACGGTAAGCTGGTTGGCGCGCTGCGCAGCTCCATGCAAACGGCTTATGCTGGGTAACGCGTTATTTAGCTATGAGCACTCATATTACGCTGGGTGCAGCACTGCTGAACTACGGGCACTCATTTTAAGCGTGGTAAAGCACTGCTCAACTCCGGGCACTCATATTAAACCTGTTAAACCGCTGCTCACCTGGGGGCACTCATATTAAGCTTGTTAAAGTGCTGCTCACCTATGGGCACTCATATTAAGCTTGTTAAAGTGCTGCTCACCTACGGGCACCGATATTCAGCTTGCTAAAGCCTTGCTAAGCTATGGGCAATTCTGATCCTTTTTTTATATTTTATCATGTCGGATTTCTTCAAAAATACATGGCCCATTTCATTACATTTTACTTAAATTATAGTTTTTATATATATATATCTATATATATATATATATATATATATATATATATATATATATATATATATATATGTCAGGGGATTGTTTCATGTTTATTTAAATAAAAATGGAAAATGATGTTGTGGGGGCTCGAACCGTGACTACCTCCTCTTTCGCCAACGCCTCTACCGCTACGCTATTGCTACTTGGTGTAATTTGCATATTTAGATCTTGTATGCTTTTCGATGTCTGCTAACTGTGGCTGAGCGGAGGGCATACCCACGCAAATGAGCGCAACTACGGGCAAACATTTTGGAAATTATAAAAAAAAAAATTAAACTGATATTTTTACGTTTTACATTACAGTTGGGTTTATAGTCTGTGAGGGCATGTGGTGGTGTGTTCCTTGACATTTCCGCGGACTCGCTCGTGGGTGTTTACTTTCAGGACTCTGACTCTTCTGGGGGCGTGTCCCTTTGCAGAACTCGGCATTCGGACACGCCCCCTACTTTCCTACACGGACTGTGTTAGCCTAGGGTATGATTCACCATGCCCTCATGAATATGCATGGCATGCTGACGTCATACCATTAGACTGCAGCCTCCGTGTAAGACATATTAACTCTTACACGGAGGTTTCGTGAATCCGGCCCTTTGTCTTCTTCCAAAATATTAAATGTCTGTATGCAAGAAGATAGAACTACTTTTAGTCTGGTACAGTATAATAAATGTGCTTTGATGTTATTAGACTGTTAATAGCTTATTTGAAGAGTTAATATTTAGGTATCCATGTAATTAGAAAAAACAAAATGTCATTGCATTCAGTTTTATCTGGCACTCCAAATGTTGGATCTTCTTTTCTTGTTTTCAAGATATTCTCTAACAGCCATCAATTTTGCTTTAGTTAAGATTCTGTTTGTGTTTCTTCTTCTTCTGATATCCTTTCACTGACAGTATTCAGTGCATTTCCTGCATCTGAGAACCACACATCCAGTCAGTCATAGAATTTAACATCACAATCCCCTTCACGGTGTCTTATAAATTGCCCATTTCAGTTTGAAAGTTGTCAGTGTTCATGCTGAGTTTGTGTAGTGAAAATAAAACTTGCTGGAAGTCTTCCTTTAAAGATAGGTTGCTTTTTGTTTACATGTATCTGACTTTTAAGGAAATATATCCTCACATTAAAATTTTCACTTAAACCAATTTTCCTAGAATAGTGATTGCATCATTTCACAGATGAAAAAAATACATTCCAAGCATGTCCCTGCCTCTTTCCTGTATATCTTACGTTTTTAATGGTACATATATTTAGTGTTAAAACTATTGTGTGGCTATCTTGGATCTGGAATCATCACTTGATTTGTTATCACTATTTCACTGTGTAACTTTGCATATATATCTTATATGTCCTAATGTTTGATGTGGCTTAAATTTTATCTTTAATGATTTGATTTGTGTGAATTATTCATTGTGTATTCTTTCTTACAGCTGTGACCTAGACCAAGCTTGAAAATGGTCTGAGGGGGACAAAATTAACAAATCAGAGTAAATAAATACATAAATAAATAAAACATTCTTGATTTTGGCAGACAAAGTCATTCCTGAAGCAGGAAACCTAAACTGTGGTGACCCACAGGATCAGTGCTCAGCCTCTGATTATTATCTTTATTAATGATATCGCTGTCAGGCTGCCCTACTTCAACTTCATTCCGTATTCGTACTAGTTACTCTTATCGAATGCTGACAAAGAGGCTTCAGTAACCTGCAAGGATAAACACAAGCTAACGTCAGCAGCATGCTGGGGCAGACAGTCATGCCCAAAGCAGGAAACCTAAACTGTGGTGACCCCAGGATCAGTGCTCGGCCTTTGATTGTTATCTTTATTAATATCGCTGTCAGGCTGCCCTACTTCAACTTCATTCTGTATTCGTACCAGTTACTCTTATCAAATGCTGACAAAGAAACTTCAATACCCTCCAAAGAAAAATGCAAGCTAACTTCAGCAGCATTCTTTCCTAGACAGCAATCAGTGCCCTGCTCCAAAACATAAGTGAGTGAAGGATTATGCTGTTTGCTACCCCATAGAAAATTTAAAAAAGAATCCTCTAAATAAATGATACTGAAAGTAATATAAGACCAAATGTAGAAAGACAGGAATATATATGTTTTATATCAGATTCTACCTTATTATTTATATTCCACACAGATACAGTAATCCAAGAAGCCCTGTCTCAACTAAAGGCGTACTACAATGTGTCCTGTATATCAGCTGAGGCAGGAAGAGCCATAACAAAGAAAATACTCATTTCAAATCGAATATTCACTTCCAGTAATAACACAACACTCCATCAGAAACACCTGAATACTGCAGGTAACAAATGGGAATGTATCATTTGGTCATGTATTCTTTAGGTGAGTATCATTAATGCAAAGGTAACTCACAGAAACCACTTTGCGTAATAATGGGTCATTCACTTTTCTCCAGGCTTATTAACAAAGGTCTGAGCATTAGTCCATTAAAACTACAGGATGTCAGGTGAGAAACATTCAAATACATCCATACCAAACCCACAATATTGAATCCTGGACTTGCCTCACTTTGCAGGACCCATGTCAGCACTTGTTTCAATGTGTGCATGAATAGGGTGTTTCTCGATTTGGTACACTTTTGGGGATGTAGCTGATTGATGTTGTGGATTTCTATGTTTCCAACATGAGAACTTACATTTTTATAGACTATTGTTCTGACATTTGATAGTAAACCTTTTGTCAAGTATTTTGTGACCTTAGAGAAGGTATATTTAATCTGAGGATGTGATTGCATCCCCCCACGAGGGTGTAGTTGAGCTTGCCCCTTAAAGAAATATAAAAAAACTTCCAGTGAAATTCACTGAAAGTGGTTTCAGTGATTTGTATTTGGACATGAGGAATTCACTTAATGGGTATTCAATCAATCAACATAAACCCCAACAATTGTTTAGGTCATGCCAGAACCGTTAGTGACACTTTAAAGGAAATAAGTTGGCTTCCAATAACAAGCAATGGCTCACTATGGCTAAATACTTTAGTATTTAAAGTAATAAACCTGCACTATCATCTACCACTTAAGAAATGGCTTTTCACATGAAATTCGGGTTACTCACTAAAAGTGCAGATAACAATCCCAAAGACGTACTTAAGCCAGTTGTTTAGCTTAGCTACTGATGAAAAATCATTAAGTAAAATTAGTCCAGCTTCATGGAACAGAATTCCATGCAGCACAGTTTAGGAAAAACATTTACCTTTAGAATGAAACTAAAAGGTAATCTGATGAAGAACAAATGCTTATTCTACAGAGACAGTGGTTACAACAGAGCAAAAATGGAATTAAACGTCTGTTACATGTGATTGTATAACAGCTGTGCCGGTGGAGTGTGTGTGTGTGTGTGTGTGTGTGTGTGTGTGTGTGTGTGTGTGTGTGTGTGTGTGTATTTACCTTAAAGTGAATCTTTTGTACAAAATTAATACAAAGACTTTTTTGTTGCATTGTACAATAAACTTTATACAAAGACAGCATTGGCAATAGGCTTTCAGGTAGCAAGTGGTAATGATTATAGGGTGCCCACTTTGGGCTGATGGAAGTACCAAAGAATGCATGTATATATAGAAAGAGACATTACTGTGTAGGTGAAAGGAGAGCCTTCGGTAAAGATAGAGGAGGAGATTTGTGTGAGACAAGATACAAATGAAGTTCTGTGGTTGATGAATTAGTTATATAGCAGAAGGTATGGAGGGAGAGGTATGTGTTTGAGGTAAGTAGATGAGCATCTTGAGAAGGTCAGTGGTATGTTAGGGAAGGCTGGAAGCTCTGTCTCTTTATTCAGTGTTTTACAGACTTTTGAAGGTCCATCTCTGGCTTGCTTACCATGTCATTAGAGATGAGATTGTCCAGGACGTCTGATATCTCCACAAATCCAACAGCTCCATAACACTAAAACAATAAAAATCTTCACCAGCAGATAAGTAAAACATAGTGGAGAGACAGGTTTTTATAGCTCAGTGCATTCTTAACCTTTACAGTATACTTCCCCTGCATGTTAAGCAGTGCATCCTTTACCTTTACAGTGTACTTCCCTGCATGTTAAGCAGTGCACCCTTAACCTTTACAGTGTACTTCCCTGCATGTTAAGCAGTGCATCCTTAACCTTTACAGTGTACTTCCCTACATGTTAAGCAGTACATCCTTAACCTTTACAGTGTACTTCCCTACATGTTAAGCAGTACATCCTTAACCTTTACAGTGTACTTCCCTACATGTTAAGCAGTACATCCTTAACCTTTACAGTGTACTTCCCCTGCATGTTAAGCAGTGCATCCTTTACCTTTACAGTGTACTTCCCTGCATGTTAAGCAGTGCACCCTTAACCTTTACAGTGTACTTCCCTGCATGTTAAGCAGTGCACCCTTAACCTTTACAGTGTACTTCCCTACATGTTAAGCAGTACATCCTTAACCTTTACAGTGTACTTCCCTACATGTTAAGCAGTACATCCTTAACCTTTACAGTGTACTTCCCTGCATGTTAAGCAGTACATCCTTAACCTTTACAGTGTACTTCCCGGCATGTTAAGCAATGCAACTCATTATATTCATTTAAACATAACCCAGATTAGTGGATGGGTAACCATGCACTTACTGCAGAATGGACTGACATGGTCCTCCTGTAGAAAGGTTGTGCAGCCTGAGGTAGTGGGCACTGACAGCATGTAAATGGTCATGATTCTGAAGGATCTGTAAGTCTATTTTACTCAATCCATGTGAAACAGAGCTCTTCCCAAACTCAGTTCAAGCGTAACTTGCACAGTTTGATCTGGGAGTAGGAAATGTATCCCTCGTTTGACACCTTTGTCTCTAATGGAAACAGGAAGCCTGTAAATGGATAATTTCCCAGGCCCCTGCTTGTAAATGTTTATTGTTCTAAGCTCCTCCTTCCATTTATCCAGGGTACAAGAACTTGTCATAGATTCTGGATGTATACCTAGGCTTAAAAAGGCCCTTGTGGTCATTAGCCTAGTAAACACCTATGAACCTTTTGAACCTTTAATAAAAGAGACAGCGTGAGTTGACTGGACAACAGAAACTCTTCAGCCACAAGGGTCAAGAGAGACAACAGATTGTTGAGATGATTACATAAGCAAAGACACAGTTGCTATTTCCTGTTACAATGTAAACATCATATACTGTATATATAAAACAATTCTGCTCAACTGTGTTATCAGGAATTCCTTTTTTCACTTAATGAAGTCATTGTGATAATTAGAAGATGGGTTTGTGCATCAGCAGAGATTGGGTTTTCCTATAGCACAAGCTGTAGGAGATGATCATGGGGTTAAACATTGAGAGATGACTGTACACTTTGAGTTTTTACTACTGTGGTGCGGGGTATGCTAGGAAAAAATATTTGTTTACTGAAAACTGGATTGTGTTGCTCTACAGGGATGATTTTGTCTGATTTTATACAGCACCAGTGGCCAACCCAGGCCAACAGTACCATGTTACAAGATGTATGTGGTACTTTTTATGATACTGCATCAAAATATAAACACAAAAGAGCCAGCACCAAAGTCAGCTTCCAACCAGTTTAATGACATTTAAAACATAGTAGACCACATCCAAATTGAATATCAGTAACGCATACCTGTTTCAGCCTTAAGCCTTCATCAGTGCATATTAACTCACACCCCTTAGTGGATTTAAATGCTATCTCTCAGCCAATTAAGCCTACAGTTAATCATTATAATTGTTCATTAAGCCCTGGTGCAAATAATGCTTCTAATCTAATAATCCACATTTGTTCCTTTTGATTAAGCATAGAATGCCATCCAATTTTATTATCAGTTTTAAAATTTACCCTGTCAATAATAGTAAACCTAAACCGGGCAGATGTATATTTTAAAGTGTGTTTGTATAATGCATTGGTGTATCTAGAAAGAAACAAAAATCAGGAACCGATGGTCAAGGCAAAGAAAGTGTAAACCTGTTTAGCGTACCACAGTTTATTAAACGCTTTCGTCAAAAGACTTCATCAGAAAACATGATCCACTTGTAGAACCAACGTATAAATAATCGAACCAATCAACTAATTAAATCATTAATACAAATTACTTAACATAAAAACCTTTTAAAAAAACAGAATCTGTAAACAGGACCATACAAAGAATAATATTAAACACAGAAAAAAGATGTTAAAACCTTAATCAATATAAGTAATTAAATCCATATGTTTGTTCAAACTTAGTTTTCTATGTTTTAAAAAACATTTTATGTTAACAGCCTCATTTAATCCAGGCTTCCTGTCAGCACCAAGTTTAATCTGCCATATGGTTTCTCTCTGTTCGAGGTAGATGTCCTTCAAGAATGCAACTGCAGTCATAACATGTGGGTTGTCCTGCCTCAGGCAGCCCTCGGTCGGCCGGATTCCAAAGTCTGGGCCCGACGTCGGCTGATGTCGCATTTCTCTCCGACGTCAGAGCGGCTGGAGTACATAAGCATCAGCCGACACCATTTTCTTCAGTCTTTCTTGCTGCGCGGTGCCCGAAGCAGAAGCAGTTCGCAAGTGCCGGTCGGTCAGCTCCTGTATTCTTCGATACCGAAGTCATCAAAAAAGCTAAGTACCCCGTTGGGGACCTTTTCTTGCCTCAGCTGATGTCAGAAATTACTGAAAAAGTTAACAATTGTCTTTCTTGTGGTAAACAAATACCTCATAAGGATTTCCACTCTTACTGTCTCCCTTGCCTGGGCCCAGACCACGACGTCTCGGCCTGTGTAGCCTGTGCTCGCTTCAACAAGCGCACTCTCAGGCGCCGGGCGGAGTTCGCTGAAGATTTTTTCGGTGATAAATTTGCTTACACCATGCCGTCGGATCTTCCGACATCGCAAACTCCCAAAAAGCGCAAAGACCGGGACCGACATCCTCGGCCCGCGTCTACTTCCGACTCCACGCCAAAACCTAGCGCGAGTGCTCCGGTTCCCTCTGAGACAGTCTCTCCACCGCTCCGAACCGAAGACACCGCATTACCGACTACTCCGATTCCAGACATTACTCCGACGCCAGTTATCGATTTTCCTCCGGATACCGAAACCGAGGAAATGCCCGAGACCATTGCTGTAGACATGGTCACTCCTGCACGTGGAGCTGCCAGGCCCCCCATGGCCATGTCTATTAAGGCCTACACTAGGGCTAAGGCAGCCAGCAAAACAAAGCATATTACTTCTAAATCCTTACCTCAGCCTACTCCAGAGACACAAATTATGTCCATGGCTGCTGATTTAATTTCCATGATTAGAGGTTCACAGGCCCATCCTGAGAGAGGATCCCAGCCTCCTTCTGATAAAAGGCCCCGGGTTGAACCCTCTGACCCTACTCCTTCAGATGAAGATTCTGAGGGCTCTGTCCACTCTGATAGCCAGGAAGAGCTCTTCCAGACCTATGAGGACTCGGATGCAGAAGATTCCATCCCCTCGGCCTCCCCTCCTGAGGATATTTCTTTTGGGGAAGTGCTGCACTCCATGAGGGAACATTTCAAGTGGCAAGGTCAGGAATATTCTGATTCTAGGAAACGCCTTAGGACTTTCCTTAAGAAGCCCCAGCACAGGCCCTTAGTTATTCCTCCTGTACTTGATGTTCTGGATGATTTGTATTCTGATTCTAGTGCTACCCCTGATTCTCTTCCTCCTGCTCCAGCCAAGCCAGACAGGTATTACAGGGTCCCAGAAACTCATTCCCATTTATTCAGGGCCCATACTGCTGATTTGGAAACTATTTCACAGGGGCCTAAAGGAGTTTCAGCCTCCACCTCAAAAAATCCTTTGCCCTCCAACAGGGAAGCAAGGTCATTAGAGAGATGGGGTAAAAAGGTTTACACCTCCACTACCTTATCTATGAGAGCTTTAAATTGCCTTTTTCATATGTTACAATATCAGGATTATCTGTTAGAAGATTTACAAAAAACATTAGCCACTCCTGATCCTTTAGTCAGGAAGACTTTGCAGGAAGCTGTACATAACACTCAGCAAGTTAGCAATCACTTCCTGCAGTGTGGATATGATGCACTGGAAGCTTCATGTAGGGCAGCTATGACAGGGGCAGTCATCCGTAAACATGCTTGGTTAAAAGATCAACCTCTACCAGATCATGTAAAAGCAAAACTTCTGGATGCACCTTTGGAAAAGAACAAGCTTTTTGATGCAAATGCTAAGGATGTGTTAAAGACCATCGAAGAAAAAGCAAAATCAGTTCAGACGGTGAAAGATTTCCTCCAGGTTCAACCCCCCAGATTCAGTAGGAATTGGCCTTCAAAAAACTGGTCCTTTCCTAATCCAGAAAAGTTTCAAAGGGGTAAGAACAGAAGTGGCCGAGGAAGAGGCCAATACAGAGGCCCTTACAGGGGACGACAATGACAGCCAGGAAACCAAAGAAGTGACGCAGGGGTTTCACCTGCCCCACAACCACAATCTCAATGACTTTCCTCTACTACCGCCTACCAGGGAACAAAAAGAAGCTCCCTTGGGCGGGAAATTATCTCTGTTTGCAGAAAATTGGCACAGACTGACAAAGGACAAATGGATTTTAGACATTATAGACCGAGGGTACAGGTTTCATTTTCATACCTTACCAAGAAAACAAGGCATGCCAAACCTACCACAACACCAGAGGGCAGAGGCTATCAAGCAAATCACTCTGCTGACTCGGATGAAAGCAACAGAAAGAGTTCCACAACAAGAACAAGGCCAGGGGTTTTACTCAAGACTGTTCCTTGTTCCAAGAAAAGAATCTCAATGGAGACCAATACTGGACTTGTCCGCATTAAACACCTTTCTCATAGTACCAAAGTTCAAAATGCTGACTTTACAGCAACTCCTTCCCATGCTGGGCAAGGGGTCTTGGCTGATTACTCTGGACCTCAAGGAGGCATACCTGCATGTCCCTATCAGACACAGCTGCAGAAGATACCTCATATTTCTTGCAGGGCCAGAGCATTATCAATTCTCAGCATTGCCATTTGGCTTATCTACTGCGCCCAGAGTATTCACAAAATGCCTGGCTTCAGTAATTGCTCATTGCAGGCTCCAGGGATACAAATTTACCCGTACCTGGACGACTGCCTCATACAAGCGGACGACAAATTGATGTTGACAAAAAACCTGGATTATGTCATACGATTACTTCAAGCTCTGGGATACACAGTCAACTTCCAAAAGTCAAGACTGCAGCCATCCCAGCAAATAATCTTCTTAGGAGCCAAACTAGACACAGCCTCTCAGATGGCTTACCTGACAGAAGACAAGCAAGAGAAGTTAACTCATTACTTCAAAGGTTTAGCAAAACTCACCCAGATGACTGCAAGGAGATTCCTACAGGCCCTGGGTTACATGGCATCCTACATTCTCCTGGTTCCATTAGCAAGACTACACATGAGAAAGCTTCAATGATACCTAAAAAGCATTTGGTCTCAACACAGCAACAACTTGGAGGCAATCATACCGCTCATTCCATGCCTACAAAAGGAATTCCTATGGTGGGCCTCGGTGAGCCAGGCAAACACAGGTATGTCATTCAAAAAACCACAGATAACACAGACCATTACCACAGATGCCTCAGACCTTGGATGGGGGGCGCACATGGAAGGCAGATGTATACAGGGACAATGGACTCCAAAGGAAACACATCTGCATATAAACCAAAAGGAAATGCTGGCAGTAATGCATGCCATCGAGGCCTTTCAACACCAACTCCAGCAAGGCCATTTACTGATATGGACAGACAACACCACTGTGATGTGGTACATAAACAAGCAAGGGGGCACCCACTCTTACCCCCTTTGCAGACTGACAGTGCATCTTTTGGGAGAAATCACTGAGCCTAAACATCCAGTTACAATCCCAGTTTGTTCCAGGAAAAGACAATGTGTTGGCCGACAGCCTAAGCAGGAATTTTCACAGATCCACATGAGTGGAGGTTACATCCGAAGGCCTTCAGACAACTCACTTCGACATGGGGCAAGCCAGAAGTGGACCTATTTGCCTCTCACCTCAACCATCTTCTACCGAAATTCTGCACAAGGACATACCATCCAAAAGCTTGGAAAATAGATGCCCTCTCATTCAACTGGAACTCCCTATCAATCTATGCATTCCCACCTCTGCCACTGATGACCTCAGTATTACTAAAGATCAAAGCAGAGAGACCCAAGGGAATCATAATAGCTCCGGACTGGCCAAGACAACACTGGTACCCACTACTACGGAGCCTATGTCACACCAGGAGGTGGGCCCTTCCCCAATGGCCTCTACTTTTGACTCAACGCAATTTCAAAACAGTGCATCCAAATCTTCAGACACTGCAGCTAACAGCCTGGGAGATCCCATAAATAACTTCAGCCTATCTCTCTCCAAGGAAGTTCAGCGGATACTAACAGAGGCTCGAAGACCATCCACCAGAAAGGTTTACTTAGCAAAGTGGAAAAGATTCAGCAATTGGAATACCAGCAAGGGACATGATGCATCATTGTTGAACATCCCACTCATCTTGGAATATTTGGCAGATATGTTAAAGAACGGCCTCTCATATTCTTCTATAAAGATACATGCATCTGCTATTTCAGCTAGATACAACACTGATCCTCCTGTTTTTTCACACCCTTTACTAAGGCAATTCCTCAGGGGAATCAAGAACATTAAGCCACCAAGAAAGGCCCCAGTGCCAGCCTGGGACCTCAATTTTGTCCTAGAAAAACTGACTCTACCTCCATTTGAGCCAGCAGCTACAGTTGACTTGCAATTTCTCTCATGGAAGACAGCTTTCCTGTTGGCAATTACCTCAGCAAGAAGGGTTTCGGAGCTACAGGCCCTAATGGCAATACCACCCTTTATTATTTTTCACAGAGACAGGGTTTCATTAAGGACCAACCCTACTTTCATGCCAAAGGTGGTTTCTAGGGTTTCTTTAAATCAAGCAATTCATCTGCCTGCTTTCTTCCCCAATCCTGAGAATAAGGGGAAAGACTGTTGCATACCTTGGACATTCACAGACAACTTTGATACTACCTGGACAGAACCAAGGCCAGTAGGAAGTCTGAACAACTTTTTGTAGCTTACGCCCCTGCAGTCCAAGGAAAAGCAATTTCAAAACAGACTATTTCAAAATGGATTGGACATTGCATCAGATTCTGTTATTCCTTTCATGGAAAGACTGTTCCAGCCAATGTCAGACCACATTCCACCAGAGCTACGGCCACCTCTACAGCATTCCTAAGAGGGGTGCCTACCAAGGACATTCTAGAAGCTGCTACATGGAGCTCCGTGCATACATTCTCCAAACACTACAATCTCCCTCTATACTCCAGATCCAGAGCAGGCTTTGCTTGGCAGTCCTGCAGGGGTTGATTGGCATACCACCTTTTTCCTAGAGCATTCCTAGTCCCCGACCTAAGCGATGGTATTCTACCCACATGTTATGACTGCAGTTGCATTCTTGAAGGACATAGTACAGTTTTGTACCTACCATAAATGTAGATGTCCGATAGACATGCAACTGCAGTCGATTTTCCCTCCCTCCATACCCCTCTATGCCTAGGGTCCACTCCTATCCCTGTTACTCTTAGCTGGGGATATCTGTTATGGTGTATTTGTTTTATTGCTCTTTTATTTGTTTGGAATCCTGTTTTTGTCTTCCAATTTGATTACAGCCTTCCTTGGAGGGCACCTGGCATCTGGGGCAAGAAACACTGAAGAAAATGGCGTCGGCTGATGCTTATGTACTCCAGCTGCTCTGACGTCGGAGAGAAATGCGACATCAGCCGACGTCGGACCCAGACTTTGGAATCCGGCCGACTGAGGGCTGCCTGAGGCAGGACAACCCACATGTTATGACTGCAGTTGCATGTCTATCGGACATCTACATTTATGGTAGGTACAAAACTGTACTTTTTTGAAATCCCTACCCCTCAAATCCATTTGACCAACTTCCAAAATGGAAAAAAGGAATTTCTTGTATTTCACACATTCCAAGGAATGTCTACATAAGGCACTTCTAGAATCCTTAATCTTGATGCTGTAAATATGTTCTCTTATGCGTTCTCGTAGACTACGAGTAGTCATACCCATGTAGAATGCCGAACAACCACTACACAAACTAATGTAAACAACCCCCCCTAGTTAAACAGTTAACAAAACCAGGGACTTCAAATGTCACATTCAAATGTTCTAACATAACATAAGGCCCTTCAGAGATGTATCTACAGAAGTTACATTGCTTACATTTGTACATGCTTTTCCTATGTGTTAAGTGTCGATTGTCCTTATGACCTAAATGGTCATTTTCTAATAACCTTTTAAAATTAGAATGATTCTTGTAAACAAACTTAGGTTGATCCCCCAGAACCTTAACTAAATCTGAATTTCCTTTTACAATATTCCAATTTTTCTCCACTAGGTTCTTAATACTGAAGCTATCAACCGTCATATCAAGTGAACAAACAACACCATAATGACCATTGTTAAAGGTCTTGTTGTCACCAAATTCCTTAGATGTTATTAAAGGTGCCCTCAATAAGGCTGGATATCATGAATTTCGTTTGTTAAAAATATCAAGCCTCAAATTGTTCAAATACATTTCATCATATCCCCTGTTAACAAACATTGCTGTGATAAGTTCAAATTCTTTAAGTAAATCACTGTCCTTGGTTGTCATACGACAAGCTCTGATATATTGTCCCCTAGGAATGTTTTTCTTTACATGTTTGGGGTGATTGCTGTTATAATGTAAATAACCATTAGTAAAAGTCTTTTTACAAAAAATTCTACTTTGAAACGTATTCTCCATGTTATCCCACCAAAGAGTAACATCTAAAAAATTAATGAAGTAGTCTCTTTCGCTTAATACAAATTTTAAAAATTCAGAAGAGTTGTTAACATCAACCAAGAAAGCAGCCACCATATCTGGTGTACCTTCATTAATAAAGAAATGGTCATCTACAAATCTAGAGTAAAAAAGTATTTTGTAGTGCTTTCCAATTTCAACTAAAACATTTGTTTCCCACCAAGCCATAAGTATACTGGCATACGTCGGGGCAGCTGCTGACCCCATAGCAACCCCTCTTTTTTGCTTGTAGTAAGTGTCTTCAAATAAAAAGAAATTGTTGTTTAAAACTATGTCAACTAAACTACAGGCCAGAGAAATCGTTCCTGCTTTCATCTTCGAATGTTGGGTTAGAAAATTACGGACAGCTTCAACCCCCTCCTCATGAGGGATACAAGTATATAAAGACACAACACAGATGGAAAACATAACATGCTCAACCACATTTAAATCCACTAACTGTGAAAATGTTCTTAATTTATTCAAAAAGTCCCATGAGTCTTTCAAATAAGACTTAGAATCCTGTATTAAGGGGCTTAATAAAGCATCAACCATTAAAGCAATTCCTAAGGTTATGGAACGTGGTGAGGAAACAATAGGTCTAAAAGGGGGGTTAACTAAGTCCTTATGAATTTTGGGAATGCCAAATAGCACCCCAACCTTAGGTTTCTCAACAACACAAAAATCATACATTTTGAAATCCATATCCCCAGTCATTAAAGCTTCATATAAAAATGAATGGATGTTCCGGTAACTACGATGCATGTCAAATAAACACACTTTATCGTACTCATCTGTGTTACTAAGAATATTTAACATACTTTCTTTATATTTAGCTACATTCATAATGACAATGTTGCCCCCTTTGTCACTCTTCATAAATCTTAGATGGGATTTTTTTCTAAGTTCACTTAAGGCCTTACGCTGTACGTGGGTTAAATTATCAACCCAATTCCCCTTTCTTTTTAAAAATTCAAAAAGCTCCTGCAAACAAACCTCCTCGAAAACCCTAATGGTGTTATTTAAAGAAGGTGTATAGGTGGAAGGTTTAATGAACACATCATTTGAACTAGGTACATTATGCATTAAGAACTGAAGGTTCAAATTACGAGTATATTTTTTTATGTCAATAACAGTTTTGCTGAATTCAGCCCTTCGAGTAGGAACAAAGTTTAGACCATACCATAAAATGCGTAACTCAACATCTGTTAGTAATGTATCAGATAAATTCACAACATCAAAAATGTCACATAAAATTACATTGGAAGTCCCTAAATTTCGTCCCCCGATGAATTTGAGCTGGTTATCATTCTGCTTCTTGTGGTCACCATCCTTTTTACATTGTTCCCTTTCTTGGCTAAAAAAGTCTTGGGAACAACATCATTAACAGCACTTCCAGATGGATATTGATTACCACCGTCATGTTTAGTAAGGGAAATTTCTTTTGGTTCTTCCACATTGATGTCGCCATCATTTTTATTAAGAAAAAACTTTTTTATAGGAGCCGAGGGTGTAATCCTCTTAACAGAAGTGTCCGTTCTATTGAGTCTAAAGGATTTAAGTCTGTTGTTAAAAGACGTCATGCTCAAGCCTGGTTTCGGTTTGAAAGTACCAACATGGTCAACAGCATAAATACGCCTCTGATTGGGTTCAAAGTTACTGTAAGCACTGCTGTTTTCATAAGCCGTGACATCGCAAAGCAACTTAGTGTGCTTACGAGCAGTAACTTCATTAATATAGTGTTCAACTTCAGTAAAAAGTTGCTGGTAAGCATCGTCAGACCCAAAGTCCACCAATAAACGGTTAACATCATTGTCAATTTTTAGTATGTACTCTTTAAGTTGCAACATTTTGTTGGTGTTATTTTCAATGAGCAACTTTAAAAATTCTAAACCAGCATTATTAAAAAAAGAAGTTAAAGTCTTAAAGAAGCAATCGTCCCCACTTACCCCATTAGGCACTTGAAAAATCTTAGCCCTTTCGGGACAATCTCTAGTTCCAAACATCGCTGAAAGTACCGATTCTCTAAATCAAGAGACCTGTATTTTTTTAAAAGTTTCCCAAGATGTTCAAATTTGCCATGGAATTCTTCTGTTTTAGTCCTAGTAACCCGATAGTCCGCTGTCGTGAAAGGATCATAGTTAATCTCCAGCATAGACTTGATGTTTCTATGGGAACCAGCTGAATTAGAAAATAACTTAATTCCATGTTTATCTTTACCAACCTCAGCAACTGGAGAAAAAAACATTCTCCTTTTCCAGGTCGATAATCGTATTCTCCTCACCATCAGAGTTGGAGGAAGAGGTGGTAATACTTGCACCATGAAGTTTAGAAGTAAGTATTTTAAGAGATTTTTGAATGTCAACCATAGTAGTTAGAAGCACTTGAACAAGCCCAGTATCTTTACCCGAAGGGGTAGAATGGATAGTTAGCTCCATTAACGGATCCGCTGCTGCCTTGGCCATCAAGAAAGCACCCGCTCAGAAACCACAATAAAAAAGGTGCAAACCAGATGAAATACGAACAAAGAAACAAAAATCAGGAACCGATGGTCAAGGCAAAGAAAGTGTAAACCTGTTTAGCGTACCACAGTTTATTAAACGCTTTCGTCACAAGACTTCATCAGAAAACATGATCCACTTGTAGAACCAACGTATAAATAATGGAACCAATCAACTAATTAAATCATTAATACAAATTACTTAACATAAAAACCTTTTAAAAAGACAGAATCTGTAAACAGGACCATACAAAGAATAATATTAAACACAGAAAAAAGTGTTAAAACCTTAATCAATATAAGTAATTAAATCCATATGTTTGTTCAAACTTAGTTTTCTATGTTTTAAAAAACATTTTATGTTAACAGCCTCATTTAATCCAGGCTTCCTATCAGCACCAAGTTTAATCTGCCTTATGGTTTCTGTCTGTTCGAGGTAGTTTTTGAAATCCCCACCCCTCAAATCCATTTGACCAACTTCCAAAATGGAAAAAAGGAATTTCTTGTATTTCACACATTCCAAGGAATGTCTACATAAAGCAGTTCTAGAATCCTTAATCTTGATGCTGTAAATATGTTCTCTTATGCGTTCTCGTAGACTACGAGTAGTCATACCCACGTAGAACGCCGAACAACCACTACACAAACTAATGTAAACAACCACCCTAGTTAAACAGTTAACAAAACCAGGGACTTCAGATGTCACATTCAAATGTTCTAACATAACATAAGGCCCTTCAGAGATGTATCTACAGAAGTTAGATTGCTGACATTTGTACATGCCTTTCCTATGTGTTAAGTGTCGATTGTCCTTATGACCTAAATGGTCATTTTCTAATAACCTTTTAAAATTAGAATGATTCTTGTAAACAAACCTAGGTCGATCCCCCAAAACCTTAACTAAATCTGAATTTCCTTTTAAAATATTTCAATTTTTCTCCACTAGGTTCTTAATACCGAAGCTATCAACCATCATATCAAGTGAACAAACAACACCATAATGACCATTGTTAAAGGTCTTGTTGTCACCAAATTCCTTAGATGTTATTAACATCTTTGTTCGTATTTCATCTGGTTTGCACCTTTTTTATTGTTATTATTGGTGTATCTAGCACAACGTATATGACTAAAGTGCTCCAACATCCTTAACTTCAATGGACGTGACGTTTTCCCCACATGGAATGCAAAGCAAAAATATGTGGCTAAGTACACAACCCAATCGGTGTTACAATTCTCATATGTCCAAATCTCAAAAACTTTAGAACTATTCTTAGAACTAAAGTATGTAACTTTGTTAATAAATTGACAGAACTTACAAGGTCCACAAACATCCCATTAATTTATCTCCATCCAGCCCGAATGGGGAATCAAATTCAGGGTGAATTATCATGCTAAATCTATTCAGTTTTTGGATGTACAAGTTATAGTAAAGCAAGATGGCACTTTGCAAAGTTCTATCTTTAGGAAGTATTCTAATTTCAATACTTTATTACATGCCTCTAGTTGTCATCTGAAATATATGCTTAATAACATTCCTAAATCCCAGTTTTTTAGACTCAAGAGAATATGCTCATCTGTCCTGGATTTGAGGGTACAGCAGCAGGATTTGGTTCATAGATTTTTAGATAGGGGTTATCCGACTAATGTTATCAACCAAGCATGTCGGGCCATGGAGGAAGTATCTAGATATTCTTTGTTATAATATTCAGATAAGAACAGGTCAACTAAACAACCTATACTGTTTGTTATGAGTTTTGGGGAGAACACCGCATTCATTAGAAATTTGATATTTAAACATTGGGATGTGTTATTGATGTATGACAAACTTGGAGATATTGTACCCTGTCAATGTTTATTTTCATATAGGAAAGGGAAAACTTTGGCTGGCTGCTTTAATCATTACAAACATATACATTGTAGGAGTACATATGTATTTTAGGCCGGGAATGATGGAGGTAAATTAATGGGATGTTTTCCATATGAACATTGTAAGTTCTGTCAATTTATTAATAAAGATACGTACTTTAGTTCTAAGAATAATTCTAAAGTTTTTGAGATTCAGACATATGGGAATTGCAACACTGATTGAGTTGTGTACTTAGCCACGTGTTTTTGCTCTGCATTCTATGTGGGGCAAACTTCACGTCCATTGAAGTTAAGGATGATGGAGCACTTTATTGATATACGTTGTGCTAGATACACCAATGCATTATACAAACACACTTTAAAACATACATCTGCCCGGTTTAGGTTTACTATTATTAATAGGATCAATTTTAAAACTGATAATAAAATTGGATGCTTATCAAAAGGAACAAATGTGGATTATTAGATTAGGATTATTTATTTGCACCAGGGCTTAATGAATAGCTATGATGATTAACTGTAGCCTTAACTGGCTGAAGGATAGTATTTAAATCCACTAAGGAATATGAGTTAATATGCACTGATGAAGGCTTAAGGCTGAAACTGGTATGCTGTACTGATATTCCAGTTTGGATGTGGTCTACTTAAGCAATAACTGACGATGTGGTGTGGTATATTGAAGATTTACCCACGGTTGGCGTGGTTTAATCACGAGGGTGAAGCCCGAGTGATTAAACAAAGCCAACAGTGGGTAAATTTCAACATACCACAACCACGGAGTTGGTTATTGCAATTATACAATGACATTATTTAAGAAAAAATACTTTTCTTAAATAATGTCTTTGTATAATGGCGCATTACTGCTCTTCTGGTGGTGGTATACTGCTACCTTGTGTTGATGTACTGCGCATGCATATGGGACTTGCATTCCCACGCATACCCGGTACATCAATGCTTTGAAAAGGAAGCCACAGAGAAGGTCTCCGGTGCTATGTTTTTTCTTTTTTTTTTTTTTTTTTATTTATTAAAAAAAAGGTTTTGGACACTTTATACCAACGGAAAAACGTCTGGGCAACCAGACCTTTTTCCGTTGGTATATTGTGGGATTTACAGCAGGCATGTTGGCCAATCAGCGTGCACATTTTGGAATATTAATGGGGGGGGCATTGTATAATATGTTTTAAATATCATTAAACTGGTTGGAACCTGACTTTTGTGCTGGCTCTTTTGTGTTTATGTTGTGATATTTTGGCTGTGCACCAATCCGTATTTGCGAGGATAGTGTGGTTCATGGTTTAGGTTACTGCATCAAAAAGCATCTTCTTCAGGGGTATTTATGAATTCTGCTGTAGCCAGTCAGAAGTACATCACACATCATCACATCATTGGTCACTTCAAAATCTCTGGCATGTCTTTATATAAACCAGGCTCCATATGTCCCTGGGCAGTCTGTAGTGAGAACTTCATATTTACAGATTACATTACAAGGTGTATGTGGCAGGGTTATTTATGAATTCTGTTACAGCCAGAGGTACATCACACATCATCGCATCATTGGTCACTTCAAAATGTCTGGCATGTCTTTATGTAAACCAGGCATCACATGTCCCTGCACAGTCTGTAGTTAGTACTTCATATCTAGAGATGTACGATACAAGATGTATGTGGCAGGTTATTTATGAATTCTGTTACAGTCAGAGTGGTACATCACACATCATCACATCACTGATCATTTCAAAATGTCTGGCATGTCTTTATGTAAACCAGGCTCCACATGTCCCTGCACAGTCTGTAGTGAGTACTTATATCTACAGATGTACCAGCAGAAACATTTCAGCCATTATTGAAGTTAAACAGAGAGAGAACAAGAAGAGTCTGTTGTACTTTAGTCAGTTGTTCCATGTTAATTCACAAAAAAAAGACAAAAAAGGCCATTGTGTAAGCAAAACTCTTATTTAATGAAATACAGTGAAGCGCTTTTCGTTTGTAAAATAACAAACTTCATCAGACTAAAACAGTATTAAACCACAACTGAACTTCTTAAATAGCATTTTATAAGCCCGCCCTACACTAGAAAGGAAATTATGTCATAACAAAATTTTAATTTTTTTTTAATATATAAGCACATATGTAAAATACACATAAAAGACATTAACTAAATTCCTTCATTAATAAATAATCTAAAGACATCCTAGTTGATTAATTAAAATATTACTTGTTAAAAAAAAAAAATATATATATATATATATATATATATATATATATATATATATATATATATAAAACGCAGGTCAACCATAATTAAAACCAGCTTACAAATAATCACACCTAAGTAATGCTTTTAGCCTGAGTATAGGCACAGTAGTCCTTCAAACCCGGCCATACATAAGAATGTAATTTTAGTTGCCAGTTTAATTCTACTCTTTCTAAATGTAGCATCCATGGGCCCCATTGTCTACAACAAGAAATATTTTAATTAATAATAATCAACTAGGATGTATTTATATTATCTATTAATGAAGGAATTTAGTTAATGTATTTTATGTGTGTTTTATATATATGTGCTTATTTATATTTTAAAAAAAATTAAAATTTTATGACATGATTTCCTTTCTAGTGTAGGGCGGGCTTATAAAATGCTATTTAAGAAGTTCAGTTGTGGTTTAACACTGTTTTAGTCTGATGAAGTTTGTTATTTTACAAATGAAAAGCGCTTCCCTGTATTTCATTAAGTAAGAGTTTTGCTTGCACTCTGGCCATTTTTTTTTTGATTTTTACAGTTTTTTTTTTTTTCATTTTTGGAAGTTTATTTTTACAACCATGTTAATTCACTCAGCATATATTTTCACTCTGTGCATCTTTGAGCAGGGTTGTTAAATAGGCATTGCTTGTTTTCAAAAGATGGACGTTTGCTCCATTATGGTACTTAACTGATGCATTAAAAATAGAACACAGAGTTTGAGTCTATTCTGATTTTTGTTGTACTTAGTGGTATTAATGTTAAATAAATACACTTTACCAGTTAATTGCCATCAAGGTAAATGTATAATTATTTTGCAGCTGAATTAAAGTTCACAGGCAAGTTGTTTAATGCCTGCTGTTTCCAAAATATGTTAAATAAAATAACATACTTATTTTGCTGTAGGTATGCTTTGTCTCTAGTTTTATGGGAGGAAACATTTAAAACCTTCATGTTATAAAATACTGGAATTTGAATATTTGAAAATTAGACTAATTCTGATTTCTCTTATTCTGATTATGTTTAACCCTAACTTGTCCTTGGTCCCTGGGGAGCGTTCTATTTAAAATTTGAATGAGAACACCAATGATGCCTTTCTGGGAAGTTAGGGTAATAATTTGTGTAGAAGACATAGATGCAAAGCACATCAGATATATTGTTATAACTCAAACAAAAGATAATAAAAGAAACCACAGACCAGTTACTACATTTTAAATGTAGCTAGAAGGAACATTAAGGCATAATGAGAGGGCATAGCATATTTTGTTGGAGACCTATTCATTATTGAAATTCTTTGTGACAGCAGTTTGTTTACTATGAGTAGACATTAAGAACATTTGTGTGTGAATACACTAACATACCTAGGGGAGTTATAATGTAAGCTGTAAAAAAAAAAAAAAAATCTGTGCAGCTGATTTTATCTTGACACACAATTTTTTTTTTTTTTTTTTTTAAGTGACCAGGAATGGAGACATCAGTGTCATCCAGAGTCTGCAGTCATCCTATGGGAAACTCTGGGATGCAGGATGTGACAGAGCTCTGCCTGATGAGATGTTCATCACAAGGCAAGACCCAGTGAAGATGAATACCAGACGTGATAACTGTAGCCAAAGTGATGATGACTTTCTCTTGAAAAACAAATTAGAACTGCAGTTGCAAACTGAAGCAGAGGAAATGCCAGGCAACTGGCTTAACCATAGCAACACTGTAACATTTTATAGTAACAATGTAACTGATCATCTAAGTGACAATGGGGAAAGACAAAAGAATACATCACCAGCACATAAACAACCACTCATTAGGCAGGATTTGCATGAAGGTGTTTTGAATGCCAAAGGTTTTACAGGTATAAAAAATGTAACACTGCAGAAGATCAGTCATACTGGTCAGAATTTCTTCACTGCATGTGGCCAAAGTTTTACACAGAATAGTGATATAGCAGTACTTCAGGGTGTCCATGTGTGGCAAAAGGATCATCAGACTATCTACACTCTCCTAAAACCCTATAAATGTAACACGTGTGACAAGCGGTTTGCGTACAAAGGCAATATGGTGACTCATCAGAGTAAATACTGCGGGCAGAAGCCATATAAATGTTCCATGTGTGATAAGAGTTTTGCCCAAAAGACTCACATGGTGAGACATCAGTATACCCATAGTGAGCAGAAACCGTATCAATGTACCATGTGTGACAGGAGTTTTATACACAAGAGTCGACTGGTACTTCATCAGAAGATGCATGCAGGGCAGAAACCATATAAATGTACCACATGTGACAAGAGTTTTGCATACAAAAGCAGTGTGGTAATTCATCAGAGGCTCCACACTGGGCAGAATCCATATAAATGCACCATGTGTGACAAGAGTTTTGTACTGAAGAATTACTTGGTGTTACATAACTATACCCACAGTGGACAGAAGCCATATAAATGCACCACGTGTGACAAGAGTTTTGTGAAGAAGAGTCGACTGTTACTTCATCAAATGTTGCACACTGGGCAGAAACCATATAAATGTACCACGTGTGACAAGACATTTTTACAGAAGATTCACATGGTGAGGCATCAGTATATCCACAGTGCGCAGAAGCCTTATAAATGTACAATGTGTGACAAGAGTTTTACACAGAAGATTGGCTTGGTGAGACATCAGTATTGTCACAGTGGGCAAAAGCCATATAAATGCTCCGTGTGTGACAAGAGCTTTGTGCAGAAGAGCCAACTGGTACGCCATCAGAAAATTCATACTGGGCAGAAACCATATAAATGCACCATGTGTGACAAGAGTTTTGCATATCGAAGCAGCTTGGTTACTCATCGGAGGCTGCACTCTGGGCAGAAGCCATATACATGCACCATGTGTGACAAGAGTTTTGTGCAGAAGAGGCAACTGGTACTTCATCAGAAAATACATACTGGCGAGAAACCGTATAAATGCTCCATGTGTGACAAGAGTTTTTTACAGAAGATTCATATGGTGAGACATCACTATATCCATAGTGAGCAGAAGCCTTATAAATGTACCATTTGTGGAAAGGGTTTTATACAGAAACATTTCTTGTTGACGCATCACTCTACCCACAGTGGCCAGAAGCCATATAAATGCACCATGTGTGACAAGAGTTTTGCATACAAAAGCAGTGTGGTGATTCATCAGAAGCTCCACACTGGACAGAAGCCATATAAATGTACCATGTGTGACAAGAGTTTTGTACAGAAGAATCAATTGGTGATACATCAGTATGCCCACAGTGGGCAGAAACCATACAGATGTACAACGTGTGATAAGTGTTTTGCAAGGAAGCATAATTTGGTAGATCACCAGAAGATCCACAGTACACAGAAATCCTATAAATGTGCCACATGTAACAAGAGTTTTGTAGAAAAGAGGTATCTGACAGCGCATGAAATTGTCCACACAGAGTGTAAGCCATATAAATGCACCACATGTGGTAAGACTTTTAAACATAAAAATGCTATGAATCGGCATCAGAGTGTCCACTCTGGACAGAAACCCTATAAATGCATAGTGTGTGACAAAGCTTTTGCACACAAAAGCAATATGATAACACATCAGAGCATTCACAATGAGCTAAAACCATATAAATGCACAATATGTGACAAAACATTTACACAGAAGAGTTATGTGTTAGTTCATGAGAGAATCCACACTGGGCAGAAACCGTTCAACTGCACCATGTGTGACAAGAGTTTTATACAGAAGAATCAACTAGAAAGACATCAGTATATTCACAGTGGAGAGAAACCTTACAAATGTACGACGTGTGACAAGAGTTTTGCGCAGAAGGGTGACCTGGTAAAACATCAGAAAATCCACATGAGGCAGTGTTACATGTTACAACAGTAAATGTTTCAGTGATGTAGTAACACACCAGTATGTTTAATGTGGGCAGAAGTAAACCAGATATTTTATCTCAAGAGAAAACAACAGAAGCAGCATTGATCACTAAAATTGCTACACCCAGTGACTTAGCATCCAATGAACTGAAAGACATAAGTTTGTAAAATATCAAGACATGTAAGCTAAGCAGAAACTAGAGCAATATGGAGTAAGGATATACATATAGTTTCAGTTGTACCAGGAACAACTAGGTTAATAAAAGAAAAAAAGTTAAAGCATATTTAAAGATATTACTGGTGGAAGTCACCCATTATAAACAGCAGAAAGGGGCAATTCTAGGTACATTGCAGGTGCAGAGAAGAGGACTCGTGTCAGATGTCAAAGACCGATTTCATGAACTTCACCTATGCTCTGATTTGGGATGCGGTCCACTCGTGTCAATGTATTTATTTATTTATTTATTTATTTATTTATGTTTAGTTTGCATTTGTTTACCATGTGAGTCCAACTGGGAGAGCCCATTTTCAGCTGAGGCCCAGGGAGAAAAGCTCCACATTGTATCAGTAAATAATAATAATATTACCATAATGATGCTTTTTATATACTAGTAAAAGACATTACATAGATCTTGTAGTATAACGTACACATACAGTAGATCAAATCAGGTAGAGTTGGTTGAGGCTCTCATGAAATCACATAGATGTGCAATATAGGAGGGACTGGTCCAGTGGTACTTATTGTAACATGTAGCTTTCATTGGACTGTGGTAACTTAGTGCACTTAATTATGCAGTTGTAATTTACAGTTAGCAGACAAAGAAAAGGAGGCCTGAGTATACAACTTATTTGTAACACTTTCTGTTCATTTGTATTGAAGAAGAGAGACGGTAGAGTGAGGAAGGTCAGGATGAGAAGATATGAGGGAAAAGAACAGATGTTGATGGAGAAGATGAGTTGGAGGAAGATGTTTTTAAGCTAGAGTGATAGTGGATATATAGAGTAAAAGAAAACTATGGTAAAAGGCTGTCTGTTTTCATAAATTAATCAAGTGCAGAAACCGTTTAGACTACACGTGGCAAGGGTTTTATAGAAAAGGATGACATAGTAAGGCATAATTATATCTGCTTTAGGTGAGGATGGAGAGATTAAACCAGTAAAAAAAAAGAAAAAAGAGGTTTTCTTTTGAACTGAAATCATCCTCAAGCCTTGGCAGGTCTGTTTACTAAATCCCACCGATGGAAAACTGTTGTATTAACTTAGTATATATCATGGGGGAAAAAAGACAGACCAAGGTGCACTCATCCCAGGGAAAAATGATGCCCAGCCCTGCCAAAAGCACAAAGGCCATGGTTTGTAGAAAGACTGTTGCTTCAGGATGATAGAGATCTTGTGACTGTTAGGCCATGATCCAACAGATGATCCAGGATGCCCCACTATGGCAATGAAAAACAGTTGTCCAGAAAAAACTAAAAAAAAAAAACATGGTTAGCCGGGCAAGATGCCTGAAAATCTTTGAAATACCAAAAATGGTAAACATTATAGATGTCAATTTAAAGTAATTAATTCACAGAATAAAAACAAAACAATATGAAGATAAGAAAAAAATGAGAGAATTGGAAAAATAAAGCAAAAAATGAAGTATTAAGAGCGTAAAAAATACGTCTGCAAGTATTGGAAAAATTAAAAAGAATGGAGTGGACCCAAGAGAAGAAGCAAGACCAAATATAATGCAATTCATATGCAGGAAATAAATTGATGTTAACTATTCATTGTAAAGCTAAGTAAAAGATATTTGAAAATACATATAGGAAAAGGCAACCAAACATGGTAAATGTTACAGAAATGAGAATCATAGCACAGAAGTCTAATGTAGTGACAAGTAAGCAGTTTTGAAACCGAAATGGAGGGGATTGAAAATGAAGTGATAGAACAGTTGGCAAAGTAAAGGATCTGAACGTAAATCCCAGATTTAAATTTGAGTTCAGAATAGTGGTTTATTAAAACAGGTACAGTTTGAAGATGTAACAGAGGATGTAGAGCAGGGTATTAATACAGAAAAATCACTGGTTAATTCAGTTAAATTTGGAGATCAATTGATGATTGGATGGGAAATGGGAAATTTACCCCAGGGATCACTTCTGTGGCTCTGCTCGACAGGTGCACAGGAAAATAATTTTCTTGGGTGGCGAAAGCCAGGGTACATTTTTTGGCAAGGCTTGCATGGGCCCTAGGGCTGATAGCCTAGTACCTACCTATGAACCTGTGATAGTTCACAACACAAATTGTTACAGTCATTTCAAAGCCAAAGTATTTCTTTGAATTTGAGTTACACTATCTCTAACATTAAATTAAAAATCTCCATGCAGGCCGTAAAAGTTAGGAGATCCACTGAGAAATATAAGAAAGGGTATAAAACAAACATGTCATAACAGAAGTCACCAGAACACATTACTGTACAGCAAAACTAACAGACGAGTTACTACCAAGAAAGCAAAAATTAGTAAAGGAAAATAATAGAATTGTTAGATCACCATCATGGAAGCACCAGTTTGAAACATTTGGGTAACAGTTAAGCAAATAAATATTATTAGAATAGTACAGAAATAGGAATGAATCTAAAACTGTATAATGGAAAAGTGAATGTGCTAAAGCAGAAATAAAAGATGAGAACAATTCAGGATTTGAGTTAAACTGTCTCTAAGATGAAATTAAACGTCTCCATGTAGGTTGAAAAAGTTAGGAGACCCACTAAGAAATATAAGAAAGGGTACAAAACAAACAGTTAAGGGATGACCCAAAGACGTTCTACGAGGAGCTGGGAAAGGAAATGGCAATAGTTGAGATCGCCAAGAATGGAGGAATTAATGCATTCTGGGAAAATATCTGTGAGGATCCAGATGGACACGGTACGGAGGCTGAATAAATAATATAAGTAAAATATTAATTAAGAAATGCTGATATAGACGACATGGAGTAGAATAAAGAATCTGCTGCTGAGAAGGAGTTAAGGTTAAGAAAAGCTTCCAATTAGAAAATGCCAGGTCTAGATGCAATACCTAACTTTTGGTTAAAGGTATTAACATATTTGCACAGTGTTTTACCCTTGAGGAAAAAACTACCTATATTTGTACCCTGAAATGACACTGGACTGGAGGAAAACCATAGACTTAAAAATGAACCTGCAAATCACCCTAAGAACCCTTGAACAATAACTTGTCTCACATCAACTTATAAGTTATATACAGAAATTGATATGCATAGGGTATACAGTTATTTAGATAAAAAAAATCAGTTATGGCTAATGAACAATACAACAGAAGGAAAATAAAAGAGAGTCATATGGAACAAAGGATCTGCTTCCGTTAAACAATGGAAACCTGCAAAAAGAAAAAAAAAATCTCAGTATGATAGGATACATTGTGTCAAAGCATTTGGAATCCCAGTATGATAGGATACATTGTGTCAAAGCATTTGGAATCCCAGTATGATAGGATACATAGTGTCAAAGCATTTGATAGTATTCCTCATGCCTGGGTCACAGAGTGCTTACAAACAAACAAAATTCATAGCACTTTGGTAAATTTTATTGCAGCTGATGTGAAGAAATGCCAAACCACTTTGCAGATGAACTACACAAAAAGACTAATTGTTCTCCTGGGAGTGAAAATGCAGATTATAATATTTCAGGCTGGTATTTATCAAATTACTTTTTTGACGTGCTTTCAATTTAAGTTGTTTATTAAGCAGCTTAGGTCATGGAGTTATACATGAAAATCATTGAGTCAAAGGATATCCTGTCTACATTTAGTGGATGATCTAAAGTTGTATAGTTCATCATATAAACACCTGGAACACTAGCTACAAATCATGAGAAAAAGCTCATTTGAAACAGGAAAAGTGAAGAATCAGAAAAAATAAAACTAAGGGAAGAATGTGGTATAAAACATTTGGAACAAGCAGTGTACAAGTATCTTGGAAAAGATCAAGGGGCACCGATACAGCATAAAAATAAGAACAAAGCTCAGTAAGGAATATTCTAGAAGACTAAAATTAATACTGATAACTAAATAACCAACAACTTTCTAAGACCTGGAGTTCAGCATTTTTGTTCTTTAATAGATATAATAACTTCATCAGAAAAAGCAAAGGATAAAATAAAGCCTTGTTGTGCCTCTTTTTAAAAACAAAAACAGCCAGTAAGCATCATGTAAAAGCAACATAGCAAAATAAATCAATACAGTTGCCAATGATAAACAGATGTGTAACGTAGTAGGTGGAGTTCACCTGTACCATCGCAAAGCACATTTAATATTCAAGTTTTCATTAATGCCTGGGAAGCTTCAGCATTCAGAAGCAGCTGCCATTTCAGTTCACACTTTTTCGCTGTCACCTAAAAAGGAATCAAGTTGTTTCAGTACAATAAACTTAAAAGTTTGAAATCCATTACAAAGTAAACTGTGTTTACCTAGTGCATTCCTTTGATCATTATGCTTGCTTGCTGCTAAATGCTCTTTTATCCAGTGTGATAATTTCTTGTATGCTCTACAGTAAACAAAACAGCAAAATCCTGTGAACGGCCAAGGGAAATCGTCCCCTGCGTTAAATCGGCTGTTCGCTATTTTTGCTTTTGATATTACGAGTTCGATGTTTAGGTGTTCGGTCACTTAAACATTTGATCTTGTAATATAGACCTATATATATATATATATATATATATATATATATATATATATATATATATATATATATAGATCAAATAAACATATAAATATAGAAAAATATTTTACTTAGGTAACAAAACTTTTTTTTTTTCAAAAGTTGTTTAACACTATTTTTTACATTAAGTACAGGTAGATGTTCATCGTGCATACAGCTGCAGTCATAACAGATGGGTTTTCCTGCCGTCAGACAGGTCCTCGGTCGGCCGAATTCCAAAGTCTAGGTCCGGCGTCGGTTGTCGTCGTTTCTTCCTTGACGTCAGTGCGACAGGGGTATAAAAGAACCAGCCGACGCCATTTTCTTCAGTCCTTCTTGCCGCGCGGTGCCCGAAGCATAAGCTGTTTGCAAGTGCCGGTCGGCCAGCTCCTGAGATTACGAAAAATATTGGAACCAAAGTCTTCTTAAAAGCTAAGTACCCCGTTGGGGAAACTTTTTCTTGCCTCAGACCGATGTCAGACAAAGTTAATAATTGTATTTCTTGTGGGAAGCAAATACCGCATAAGGATTTCCATTCCCTCTGTATACCTTGTTTAGGCCCAGACCACGACGTCTCGGTCTGTCGCTTTTGTGCTACATTCAACAAACGCACTATTAAGCATCGGGCGGAGTTCACCCAGCATTATTTTGGGAAAGCATTTAACTATACTATGTCGTTGGATACTCCAACTCCGGTTTTGTCTAAAAAACGCAAAGACAAGGACCGACACTCGAGGTCCGCGGCCTCTACCGACACCACGCCAAAGCCGACTACAAGTGGTCCGGTTCTCAGCGAGGCGCCTACGCAGCCCCTGATTACCGACGACACATCTTTGGCGGTGTCTCCTGTAACCGAGGTTGCAGGCTCCTCGGCCCACACCTTGACTACAGATACCTGAAGCCACGCTTGACATTGAAACACAGAATGTGGACAGGTCCACTTCCACTTAAGGTGTCTTCAGACCTTCCTCTTCTTTCTCCATCAAGGCTTTCACCAAGTCTAAAGCTACCATGCACCCTAAGAGACCAGCTACACAAGGCCCATCTCCGGGCCCCATCCCTAAGAAACAGATGCTTAAAATGGCTGAGGATTTAATTACTCTAATCAGAGGTTCTCAGCCACCTCCGGACAAAAGACCCAGAGTGGAGGAAGATTCCCCCTTCTCTGATCAGGGCTCCATTATTTCAGAGCACTCTGATTATCAGGAACAGTCTTACTCCCCTTTTGAAGACTCTGATGCAGAGGAATCTATTCCTTCTGTATCCCCCCCTGAGGATTACTCATTTGGTGAAACTCTGCATACCTTAAGGGAACACTTCCACTGGGAAGGCCAGGATTATTCAGATTCCAAGAAAAGGCTCAGGGAATTTCTTTTGTTACCCCAGCACAGGCCTCTGGCTATACCTCCTGTCCTGGACATCCTAGATGATGTTTACTCGGAGGCCTGCCTTAACCCGGACTCTCTTCCTCCAGCTCCAGTTAAGCCTGACAGGTACTACAGGGTTCCTGACTCACACCAGTTTCTATACAAAAGCCATGCTGCTGACCTAAAAACCATCTCACAGGGGCCCAAGGGAGTTAAGGCCTCCATTGCCAAAAACCCATTGCCTTCCGAGAGAGATTCCAGATCCTTAGAAAGGTGGGGAAAAAAGGTATATACCTCGGCTACCTTATCCATGAGGGCCTTAAACTGTCAGTTCCATATGCTAAAATACCAACAGTTTCTGTTATCTCAATTGAAAAGTAAAATGTCACAACCTGAACAACCAGACATGAAGGAGTTGCAGGATTTGATGCATAGTGCAGAACAAGTGGGTAAACATACCTTACAATGTGGTTTTGATGCTCTAGAGGCCTCATGTAGAGCTGCTGTTACAGGCTCAGTCATACGTAGGCATGCCTGGCTCAAGGAACAAGCCTTGCCTGATCATGTCAAAGCTAAATTACTAGACGCCCCTCTTCAAAAGGATGTACTATTTGGGGCAAATGCTGAGGAAGTATTACGGAAAATGGAGGAAAAGGCTAAATCAATGCAAACTGTGAAAGAATTTCTGCAGGTTCAACCCCCACGTTTTAGTAGAAATTGGCCTTCCAAAAACTGGTCCTTTCCTGCCACAGACAGACCCCAAAGAGGCAGATACAGGCGCCCGAGGGGCAGGGGACAACCACAAGGCTCGTACAGAGGCAGACAATGGCAAGCTCCTACACAAAGAGGTGGTGAGGACAACTCGCAATCTTTCAGAAAGCAAACCCAATGACTTTCCCCTTTGCATGCCAACCAGGTCTCAAATGGCAGCTCCCTTAGGAGGAAAGCTGGCACTATTCTCAAAAAATTGGCATGTCACAAAGGACAAATGTATCCTGAACATTATAAACAGAGGCTACAAATTCCACTTTCATACCCTTCCAAAAATGAGAGGCATGCCAAAACTGCCACACAATCAAAGGGCAGAGGCACAAAAGCAAATTTCAGATCTTATAAACATGAAAGCTATTCAAGAGGTACCTACACACGAACAAGGTCAAGGTTTTTATTCCAGGCTATTTCTGGTGCCAAGGAAGGGAAAAGATTGGAGACCTATTTTGGATCTTTCCATCCTAAACACATTCCTACTCGTACCAAAATTCAAGATGCTCACTCTACAGCAACTTCTTCCCATGCTGGGAAAGGAGTCTTGGCTGGTAACATTGGACCTCAAGGAGGCATACCTGCATGTCCCAATCAGACAAAATTGCAGAAGATACCTCAGATTTCTTGCAGGTTCAACCCATTATCAATTCTCTGCGTTGCCCTTTGGCTTATCTACTGTGCCCAGAGTATTCACGAAATGCCTGGCATCAGTAATTGCCTACTGCAGACTTCAAGGGATACAAATATACCCTTATTTAGACGATTGCCTGATCCAAGCGGACAGCAAGCACATTCTTCTGAAACATCTGGCTTATGTAATAATGTTGTTAAACTCTCTAGGATACACAGTCAACAAAGAGAAATCAAGGTTACTACCCTCTCGAAATATAATTTTCCTGGCTGCCAATTTGGACACAAACACCCAGATGGCCTACCTCACACCAGAGAAGCAGGGGCAACTAATTCAATATTTCAAAACACTGGCAAATTGCACCAGGCTGACTGCAAGGAAAATCCTGCAGGCTCTGGGGTTCATGGCATCTTGCATCTTGCTAATCCCATGTGCAAGGCTGCATATGAGAAAACTACAATGGTACCTGAAAAACATATGGTCTCAACACAGCCACAGTTTGGAAACAATAATACCACTACTTCCATGTCTGCAAAAGGAATTTCTGTGGTGGGCTCAAGCATGTCATGCAAACACAGGTCTTCCATTCAGCAAGCCTCAAGCAAATCAAGTCATCACAACAGACGCCTCGGACTACGCCTGGGGGGTGCACATGACAGACCGGTGCATTCATGGCAAATGGTCCCAAAAAGAAAAGCACCTTCACATCAATCAAAAAGAAATGCTAGCAGTGATAAATGCTATTACAGCTTTCAAGGACCTTCTACAACCAGGTCAGCTATTGATAAGAACAGACAACACCACAGTTATGTGGTACATAAACAAGCAGGGAGGAACACATTCTTATCCCCTATGCAGACTGGCCATGTCACTTTGGAACATGGCCATGGACTTACAAATGGAACTACAAGCACAGTACTTGCCAGGCAAGGAAAACACGCTGGCAGATAACCTAAGCAGGAATATGACAGATCCACACGAATGGAAGTTGCATCCAAAAGTTTTTAGAGAAATAATCCAAGAATGGGGAAGGCCAGACATAGATCTCTTTGCCTCCCACAAAAATCATCAGTTGACAAAATTCTGCTCAAGGATCTTCCATCCAAAGGCCTGGAGAGTGGACGCTCTCTCTTTCAGTTGGACATCAATGACAGTTTATGCCTTCCCACCTCTTCCTCTGCTGCCCAAAGTCCTATTGAAGACCAGAGCAGACAGACCAAAGATGATCCTCATTGCTCCGGACTGGCCAAGGCAACACTGGTACCCGCTCCTGAGGAGCCTGACACATTCCCCACCATGGACCCTGCCTCTAATGCCTCTTCATCTGACTCAGCACAGCTTCAAAACTCTTCACAGTCAGCTGAAAACACTCAATCTAGCCGCATGGAAGATTCCTTAGCATCACAGCAGGCCCTACTTTCCAAGGAGGTGCAGGATGTCATTTTGGAGGCCAGAAGGCCATCAACTAGAAAAGCTTACTCTGCAAAATGGAAACTTGTGTTTGGAATGAGAAAAAGGGCCAGTGCCCTGGAAAACTGAATTTACCTCAAATACTACAATATTTGGCTGAACTGCTAAGCAGTTGACTTTTGTTCTCCTCCATCAAAATCCATGCCTCAGCCATCTCTGCAGAATACAACACTGATCCACCTTTATTCTCTCACCCTCTATTAAGACAGTTCCTCAGAGGGGCTAAGAATTTAAGACCTCCAAGAAAACAACCAATACCTGCTTGGGATCTTAATTTCATTCTGGAAAAACTGACTTTGCCACCTTTTGAGCCAGCTGCCTCATCAGATTTACAATATTTGTCCTGGAAAACAGCTTTCCTTCTGGCTATCACTTCAGCTCCTAGAGTTTCAGAACTACAGGCTCTTATGGCTGTCCAGCCTTTCATCATCTTCCATCAGGACAGAGTTTCATTACGTACCAACCCGTCCTTTATGCCTAAAGTGGTATCCAGGGTAGCTTTAAATCAGGCCATACATTTACCTACTTTTTATCCTAATCCTCAAAACAAAGGGGAGAGATTACTGCATTCCTTGGACATCCACAGACAACTGCGTTATTATTTGGACAGAACAAAGCCTTTCAGAAAATCAGAACAGCTTTTTGTGGCCTATGCAGTAGGAGCTCAAGGAAAGTCAATATCCAAACAGACAATCTCAAAATGGATAGCCCACTGCATACGCTTTTGCTATTCCTTTCATGGCAAAACTGTACGTACAGGCATTAGAACTCATTCTACCAGGGCCACAGCCACCTCTGCAGCCTTCCTCAGAGGAGTTTCTACCAAAGATATTTTAGAAGCAGCCACTTGGAGTTCTGTGCATACCTTCTCTAAGCACTACAACCTACCATTATACTCCAAATCTAGAGCAGGCTTTGCCACTGCAGTCTTGCAGGGCATTTTGGCTCCTCCTAGCTCCACCTAGTGCCTACCACCCCTTTCTTAGCTTTGGGATTCTACCCATCTGTTATGACTGCAGCTCTATGCACGATGAACATAGTACAGTTTTGTACCTACCATAAATGTAGATGTTCGAGTGCTAATACAGCTGCAGTCCAGGTTTCCCTCCCTCCTTCCCCTCTAGGGGGTCTTCTTTTATGGTGTATTTGCTTGCAACTACTGGTCTTTGATTATATTGCATTGCATTATTACATAATTTTATGTATTGCCTTCCTTCTGGGGGCACCTGACATCTGGGGCAAGAAAAACTGAAGAAAATGGCGTTGGCTGGTTCTTTTATACCCCCGTCGCACTGACGTCAGGGAAGAAGCGACGACAACCGACGCCGGACCTAGACTTTGGAATTCGGCCGACCGAGGACCCGCCTGACGGCAGGAGAACCCATCTGTTATGACTGCAGCTGTATTAGCACTCAAACATCTACATTTATGGTAGGTACAAAACTGTACTTTTGTCCACCCTGAAGAAATTAATCCATCTATAGTCAATCAATTCCGTCCTATTAACTAAGTCACCACCACGTATACCTAAATATACTGTTTGTAAGACTCTAAACTTAAAGTTTCTACTTTTCTACTGATTTCTGATAGATGGGCAGCTATACACTCTTTCAATTTCTGATTAGTTTTCCCAACACAGAAACAACTGCATTTCTCACAATTAGCAAGGTGTATAACATTCTCACTTGAACAAGTTGCAAAGTCTTAAAACGAAAGTCTTGTTTGAAACAGGATGTATAAATTCAGTTTCCAAATTAATATACCTACAAAAGGAGCAAATTTGACATGAAAAGTCACTTTGTTAGATATAAAATGTCTTTCTTGGCAAAGATCTTTATAACACAAAAGCTGCTTCAACATTTTCTCTTTCTTATAAATAAAACATGGACAGTCACCTATAATTTTCTTTACTTCAGGGTTGGTTTCCAAAATACTCCAATTTTTTCTTGTAATAGATTTTATTTGTGGTGTGTGTCTGTTAAATCAAGTAATATAACCGTATTTCCTGGTTGTATCTGATGTATTTTTCTGGTGCATAATCAAAGTATTACCCAACATATGAGGCTTCCCTAGACCATGTCTTTGTGAGACTACTAATGCTCTATTATAGCCTCTGATATAGACATCATTGATCATAGCATTCATTTCAGTGATGAAGCTACTTTTGGTGGTATTTAGCCTACTTGCTGTAAAAAATTGACTTTTGACAACATTATTGTAGACATGCCTGGGTGCATACTAGTGTTGTGTACATATCTTGTGGCCTAAATATTCTTTCTATGAATAGAAGTCTGAAACTCACCATCTATAATAGCTATATTCATGTCCAGAAAATTAATACAATTACTGGAATATTGTAAATCAAACTGAAGAAATTCAGTAGATTGTTGTAAATGATTCACAGACAGTTCTAAAGATTCAGTATTACCCAGCCATATTAAAAAATGTTGTCAACAAAACATTTATAAAATTTAAACCCTTCATTATATATATATATATATATATATATATATATATATATATATATATATATAAAGAGAGAAAGTTCTTCCCATCTAGACATGACAAGATTGGCATAGCTGTTGGCAACAAATGTGCCCATTGCTACTCCTGACATTTGATTGAAATATTCATCATTGAGCATAAACATGTTAGTATTAAGCACAATATCCAGCATTATGCAAAGGGTTGAAATCTTATTAGTAGAAAGCCTGCCATGATGGAATAAAAATTCCCTTATATATTGCGCACCTAAATCATTGGAAATAACTGTAAACAAGGACTTAACACCCAAAGTAACTAAAATTACTTCTTCCATATTCATATTAATATTTTTAACAGCCATTGGTTAAGAGCAGTTAAGAAATGGTTGATGTTTTTAATGTAATTATCACTATAAGACAATAAACTATGAAGTTCCCTCTCTAAATATTTAGAAAAAGGTGTGGTGAGCCATCTACTACTTGAAACGATAGGTCTCATAGGAGGCTTCACTAAACTTTTGTGTATCTCAGATAATAGTAGTAAAAAAAATCCAAAACCTGGAAACGCTGAGGTAAAATGCAGTATTTATTCCATTTCTTAAAAGTAGTAGGATCTAATAAAAGCTCATACATCCAACTTAAATAGTCATTTGCATTCATAACTACTTTTCCTCCTTTACCCACTGGCTTAATAATATCCTTTCTAGCACACAAATCAATAAACACTTTCTTTTCACTGGCTTTAAAGTTATAAAATTTAGTACTCTTAGTTTCAAAAAACATTTTATATATTTCATTTTCACAGATGCTATAAAATGTTTTCATAGTAACAGTACTGTTAGGAATGAAAGTGCTAGCCTGTTTAATCTGATTTTCAAAACAGCTAGAGTTGTTTTTATATATAAGTTTCAAGTCAATATTCCTACAAATACAGCTGTAAAATAGCAGCACTTAAAAACATCAAAAGACTCAAATAAAAACCAAAGTGTATTGTGAAAAGTAACAACCCATTTTTGAAGTTTACAGTTAAATATTCCCTAGCCAAATTGAATTTTTGGATGCACAGATTTTTAAGGATGGTGATGGTAAACTTGAAACTAAATTGTATAGAAAAGAATAATCTGATGTTGTTAATCTTAATTCATTCAGTACTGATGGGTATCGGTTCTGTCCTCAGAACTGAGTTGGCTGTTATAAGAAGCTTGTGTCAGCCAGAAAAACTCTTGAGCTAAGCTTACCTATAGTGCCCCTCTCTCTATCACCTCAGATCTCATTTGCTGCTCAGAGTATCAAGATGCGTTAGAGCAGCTCTCAAGCTAAGTCATTTAAAATTACATTTCAATGTAAATAATGTTTTGCTCTACTTGAGATTTTTCTATTTTACTAGTAGTCGTTTAGGGTTTGCTTACCCTTCCTATCTGTTTGAGTGATTCTTTTGGGTCTCTTTACCAAATTCTTGGTATTTCTTCATATCATTGCTGGTACAGGCCTCCCTTACCCCTGTGGTAATCTCTAATACCATTGTTGGTATTTCCCCCCTTTCTCTTTTTCCTTCCCTTACCCATTGGGTATTTTTTTATTACCATCATTGGTAACTAACAAAAAAAAAAAATCAGTCCTTTTTTCCTGACTGTGTGTGTGTGTGTGTGTTTTTGTGCCTCCTTTGTATATTGATATTCTGACAGGACATTTCATTCAATTCTGATTTGTACTTGAATTATTGATAATGGCTGATAAGAAGGGGACAACAGGCTTTAAACAATGCAATCAGTGTAGCAGGAAAATGCTGAAGTCTAACGGACATTTGTCCTGTGTTTATTGTCTCAGGGTGCTGCATGTGAAAGTTCAACCCCCATGCGATATATGTAAGGGCTTTAACACCCGCACTTTGGCTGAGAGAAAGAATAAATTAATTTTGAAAGGTCTCTTGAAAACTCCTTTCTCGGAGGCTCTATCTGAGGCAGAGGGTTCAACCCCTCCTAAAAAGGAACATAAAACGAGGAGTCAATCTGTGCCTTTCTCTCCGCATACCAGTGAGACTAAATTGGTTAAGTTCCCCATGGAACCAAAGGCAAAACACCCTAAATTATCTTCTACAATCTCGGCATCAGGGCCTCAAACCCCTTCCATGGTGCCATCCTCAGCACCAGGGCCTCAAAACCCTTCTATGGTGCCGTCTTAGATTACGGAACTGGCCAAGGCTTCAACTCCTACAGTACCAATATCTACTACAGTACAGATGCCCTTCTCGGCACCAAAAATAGTCTCCCCAATTCTGGACACTACTTCCCCTCCTACACAACCAACTGGTCCTTTGACCACTGTGCCAAAGGGTGAAATTTTGCCTTAGACTTGATACTCCCTGTCAGTAGAAACTTTTATCACACAATTGAGTCCTTTTCTAGAATGCCCAGAGTTCCCATTGAGGATGTCAACCTGCTCCTCCAGGAGCCTTTCAGAACTTCATGTAATGAGATTCATAGATCAGCTCCTGGTGGCCAGAGGAATTCCAACCCCCTCTAAGTCCTCCCTCCCACCTACAGCCAAGGAATTTTCTCCTCAGACTCTGCCATTTATTCCTCCTTTGACATCTTGGAGGTATCGGAGCCCTCAATGCCGATGCCTATCTCGGTTCCAGTTTTTTCCATTCCATTGATAGATCTTACCATAGTTCGGGAGCCTACCCTGTGGTCTTTGACTCAATCTAAGCCGACCCATCCTTGGGATCATGACTGGTCTGTTGGCACTGTGACCCCCTAGTACGGCGCTTATTTTTTCTATGGTGCCATCTACTACAGTTCCAGTTGTTTTGATGGCACCAAGTCCTCTTGTGGCTGTCTCCCTGGGGGTGGGCTTCTCGGAATGGGGGGTGACCCCGGTTCTGAGGTTGTCTTTCTCAGTTCTGGGCTCCTATCCCTCTTCAGGTGGGCCTGCTTTCCAGGTGATGGAGAGAGCACTTGCCTCAGCAGGCTTTCTTATGCACCAGAATGCCACATTTATATGTCTTCTGAGCTGCAGCTGACACAGTCCACTACTATGGGACATCAAGCACGGGTACCTCGAGATACCCTTCCACAGGGCACCCAGTCTTCAGAGTCCTCTTCAGATGCCCCCACTGAGGAGGTACCCAGTAAGAAGTCATGCAAGAGGAAGCATGTGGATTCCCCTGAGGAATCCCTTACCAAAGATACAGATTATGATGAAGGGGAATGGTCCCCACGGTTGCCCCCTGAAGATGCATCCTTTGGAGATATACTAGAAATTTTAAAGCAGTGGGGAGACTGGAAGCTCACCAACCCTTCCTCTTAGGACTCTGTATTCCTGCAGGCTTTCCATGCTCGACCCTCTGCTTCCTGTGTGACTCCTCCTGCAGATGATCTAGTCCAGCTCATTGTACAGCACACTTGGAAGAGTCCTGACACTGTTCAGCCTATCCCCTGGAGACCAGACAAAATTCTCTCCCCTCCAGAGGTTCACTCCCAGTGGTCCAAAGGCTTACCAATAGATGCTATGGTGGTGGTGGCGGCCATTAGGAAAGAACTCATTGAGGAGAGTCCTACTGTCCATCCTCCAAACAAGGAGTCTCAGGCGATGGACAGATTAGGGAAGTGGGTATATGCTTCATTGACTTTTGCCATTCGGTCCTTGAATTACTTGGCACATTTTACCCATCTCCTGAGAGACCCGATCATGGAACTCCTGGGAACTCTAGCAAGAGCAGTATCTGATGAGGTACGTGACAAAGTTGCCTCACAGCTTGCCATCCTGCAGTCCATATCTAATTTGTCCATGTGATTGATTTCTCATACTACCGAAGGGGTGGCTAGAGCAGGCGTTTTCATGAGATGTCATGCCTGGATGTGCCTATGTGATTTTGTGGACCCTTTTAAGTCTTCCTTTCTCAGTGCTCCTGTTGAAGCTTCCTCTCTTTTTGACCCAAAGTTAAAAGACACATTAGCCAGGTGTGAAAAGGACAACAAGACCCTGTCTGCCGTGGGAGTCTGTTTTTTCACTCCCCAATGATCCTTCTTTAGGCATCAGAGGAGTGGAAAAATGTGGTACAGGAAAGCCCAGGGTCCTTCCACAACATGCGTAGCGAGTTTTCCCCTTGGGTCAGGGGAGAACTCATCTGGATGATGCCCTTCCAAAGGCAGAGGTGGTTGGCGTAATCAGGGATCTAGAGACTCCTTTTCTGGACAGCCCTATCAGCGCTCCTGAAGAATGACTCGTTTGCTTACCTGTGGAAGCAGTCAGGAGATGATTCTCTCTGCACCACCTTGCCTGGCAATCCATAACAACAGATTCTTGGGTGCAGACAATAATTACCAGAGATTATCATATCTCTTTCTAGTCTTTCCTGAACCCACAAAGGTGAATTACCGATGTCCCACCCAGTCAACGGGAAGCAACAGCTCAGGAAATACAAAAGCTGCTTCTAAAAAGAGTCATCCAAATAGTCCCACCAGACCAGATAAAATCCAGATTTTACTCAAGGTTCATTTTAGTGCCAAAAATGACAGAGGACTAGAGGCCAATTTTGGACCTCAGCTTCCTAATCAAGTTTGTCAAAAAGACAACATTCTGGATGGTCACAGTTGAGTCTATCCTTCCGTTTCTGGAGAAAGATGATTGGATGTGTTCGCTAGAGCTCCAGGATGCGTATTATCACATAAAGATGAACAAATGGTCCAGGGGATTCCTCTTTTTCTGGCTGGGAGCCATTCACTATCAACTCCAAGCGCTGCCCTTTGGTATATCTACAGCCCCCAGAGTGTTCACCAAATGCATGGCAGTGGTAACAGCTCACTTGAGACTGCAAGGATTCCGTATGTTTCCATACTTAGATGATTGGCTCCTTACTGCCCCTACCAAGCGTCTGCTGGTTACAGCCTTACATTATACCCTAAAGCTAGCAAGATCTCTACGGATTTCAGTAAACGAAGAAAAGTCCAAATTGACTCCTACTCAAAATTTGGAATTCATAGGGACAACTTTCGACACTCAGTCTTGCCTAGTCACCCTTCCACTTCTTAGGTTACAAAGACTAACATCTCAACTCTGGGTGATACTCTCTCAAGACAGGGTTTAAGCTTGTGCAGTCCTTCAGCTAATAGGATCAATGGCAGCATTGATTACTATAGTTTCCCTAGATTGATTACTATAGATTCCCTAGATTTGATTACTATAGTTTCCCTAGATTGATTACTATAGATTCCCTAGATTGATTACTATAGTTTCCCTAGATTGATTACTATAGTTTCCCTAGATTGATTACTATAGATTCCCTAGATTGATTACTATAGTTTCCCTAGATTGATTACTATAGATTCCCTAGATTGATTACTATAGATTCCCTAGATTGATTACTATAGTTTCCCTAGATTGATTACTATAGATTCCCTAGATTGATTACTATAGTTTCCCTAGATTGATTACTATAGTTTCCCTTGATTGATTACTATAGATTCTCTAGATTGATTACTATAGTTTCCCTAGATTGATTACTATAGATTCCCTAGATTGATTACTATAGATTCCCTAGATTGATTACTATAGTTTCCCTAGATTGATTACTATAGATTCCCTAGATTGATTACTATAGTTTCCCTAGATTGATTACTATAGTTTCCCTAGATTGGTTACTATAGATTGTCTAGACTGATTACTATAGTTTCCCTAGATTGATTACTATAGTTTCCCTAGATTGATTACTATAGATTCCCTAGATTGATTACTATAGATTCCCTAGATTGATTACTATAGTTTCCCTAGATTGATTACTATAGATTCCCTAGCTAGATATGAGACTCCTACAGTGGCTCTCAGCGAAGCAGTGGTCCCCTCTAACTCATCCTTTGTCCTTCCACATCTGCATAACAAAGGCTCCGTTTGGTGGATGAAGCTGGAAGAAGACCTATGGAGTCGTCCCTTCTCCCTTTCTCAGCTCAAAGCCATAGTGACCAAGGACACTTCCCTGATTGGGTGGAGGGGCATTTCCAGTGAAAGTCAGTCCAAGGCACTTGGTCCCCCATGGAGGTCAACCTGCATATTAATGTTCTATAACTGAGGGCAATGCTTCTAGCATTGCAAGCATTCCAATCTGTCCTCCTGTCAGGGACAATTGCTGTCCAGTCAGATAACATGTCCGTAGTCTGGTATATCAACAAACAAGTAGGAACTAAATCCTACCCGTTATGTCGAGAAGCCATGAGAGTTTGACAATGGGCGATATCTTCCAACCGCTTTCTGATGGCAATGCACATTCCTTGTGATTCCAACTTAATCGCAAACAAGCTAAGCAGATGCATTCTCTTGCCTCATGAGTGGTCCCTCAACCCTGTTATAGCAACAGAGATTTTCAATGGCTGGGGCCAGCCTTGCTGTGATCTATTCACATCTCCCCCAACCACATGTGCAGCAGCTACTTTGCTGTAAGGGACAGTCTAGTACATGATTGGCCCACTAGGCTTCTATATGCCTTTCTCCCTCTTCCTCTGATCCTGCAATTCCTAAAGAAAACTCTTCAGTTGAGAAGCAGAGTAATCCTCATTGCTCCCTATAGGCCCCATCAAGTTTGGTTTCCCCTCCTTTGGTCTCATCATGGAGTCTGGATCCAACTCCGGAATTACTGTTTCACCCGCAAGAGTTGATCCATCTGAACATATCAAGCATCAAGCTGACAGCTTGGCTCCTCCACTTCCAGTAATTGCCAGGCAGAATAATCTATCCTCCCCTGTATGAAACATTATTCTGGCTTCTTACAAACCATCCACCAGGAAATTTTATCTTAACAAATGGAGAAGATTCATAATTTGGCCTCAAGAGAAAAGTCTTTACCCCTTCTAGGCTTCAGTGAGTTCTGTACTGGACTATTTATCCACTCTCCTCCATTCTGGAGCATCAGCTTTCACTACTCACGTACACCTTGTGGCTATTGCAAACTATCACAATGGCTTCCAGGACTTGTCCTTGATATCTCACCATCTCTGTAAAGCCTTTTTGAAAGGTGTCATGCACATTAGACCACCTTTCAAAGAACCAATCGAACCTTAGAATTTGACATTAGTTGTACAATCCTTGACTCATCCTCCTTTCGAGCCTGCTGCCACTTGTGACATGAAATTTTTATCCTGGAAAAAACTATTCTTGGTAGCTATTACCTCAGCAAGACGAATATCTGAACTACAAGCTTTGTGCATAAAACGTCCTTATATAATTTTCCATAAAGACAGAGTATCACTTTGGACTAATCCCTCCTTCTTACCCAAAGTTATTTCGGATTTGACAGTTAATCAAACAATTGGCCTACCAGTCTTCTTTCCAAGTTTTTCTAATAAAGGAGAATGTTGCCTACATTTGCTTGCTGTACATAGACAATTACATTTCTACTTGGACAGGAAGATGATCTGACCAATTTTTTGTATCTTTCTCAGGATCAAAATTGGGTAAATCTGTCTCTAAAGTAACTTTAGCTAAATGGCTGAGAGATTGTATTTCCTTTGTCTACCAACAAAACAAAGTTCTACCAACTAAGGTCAAAGCACATACAACCAGATCATTTGTGACATTTGTTGCCTTCCATTCAAGAGCTTCCATGGATGACATTTGTGCAGCAGCAACATGGGCTACTCCTCATACCTTTATCATTCATCACAAATTGGACTTGGGCTCCAGGAGGAGAGCATACTTTGGCTCAATGGTGCTCAGGAATATCCTTCCATAGGACATAAAGTAGCTAGGAACTTTGTTCCATCAGTAATGAATGAATGAAGATAAACAATATCAGATAAAGATGTTATGTTCTTACCATAATGTTCCATCTGTGTTATCTTTATTCATTCATTGCGTCCCCCCCCTACACCCCTCTGAAAGACTCCTGGAGGTTTAGATTTGGTCCAAGCTCCGTGATAGGGAATTTGCTCAGATAAAGCCTCTGCTTTCTTCCTTACAGCCAAACTCGATCTGAGGTGATAGAAAGAGAGACACTATGGGTATGCTTAGCCTGAGAGTTTTCTTGACTCGCGCGAGCTTGTTTTAATGGCCAACTTGGTTCCTAGGACAGAACCAATACCATCAGTAATGAATGAGTGAACATGAACAACACAGATGGAACATTATGGTAAGAACATAAGTTATTTTTTGTCCAGCTTATGTACACTGTACCAAGTATGTACCCCAAGCATGTCTTTGAGTATGTGCTTAAGGGACAAACAATTAGGACTAGTAGGTTAATTGGTAGGGATGATGATTCTGAGCTTGTGTTAGACCAGGTTAAATGTGAGTTTCTATTGAGAGGATATAAGGCTAGGGATATACAACTTACACAAGATATGGTTAGACAGACTAGGGATGCACAGGGGAAACCATATTTCTCTTCCCCATCACCACCACAGAGGGCTGATAAGAATAGACCACAAGACATGATTTTCACATTAACATACTCTATTGATGATCATCAGCTTAAGAGTATTTTTGGTAAATATTGGCATGTGCTGCAGACAGCCCTGAAGATAGCAGCGTTGGTGGGTTGCAGACCTAGGTATGAGTACAGAAATAAGAAATCCCTGAAATTTAGGTTATGCTATCCCAGTAGCATGGTTGAATTGGATGCACGTGGGTATGGAGAAGGTACAAGTAGATGCAATGGATGTTCATATTGTGTTTATGTTGAAGTAACTAATACTTTTACTCATCCTTCAAGTGGGCAAGTATATTACACTACAGTTTTCACTGACTGTAATCCTAAGAATTTAGTCTATCTGGCTTGCTGTTTGTCTTGTAATTCTTTGTATGTATGCAAGACAAAAAGGCATTTAAGAGAGCGGATAAGGGATCACTTATACTGTCCCTGGAAAGGTTTGACCTATAGTACTATTGCCAAGCAAATAAACAGTAAGGGTGATGGACATGACTTCAGGTTTATAGTTCTTGAGGTTGTGTATGAAGGTGTTAACAAGGGGGATATAGTCAATAGAACAAAGCAAGCAGAATTGCACTGGATCCTGAAGTTAAGAGCACATCAGGGTTTAGGTCTAAATGACCATATTTCCATTAAACCAGTGCTTAAAGCATGTAGGTTAAGGAAATGACTGTTTTATATATTTTTTATTAATGTGTTTATACTTGTTTCTATTTTATATACTTGTAATGTGATTTTTTTATATATTTGTAATATAAACATGTGATATGATTAGTAAGCTTTCTTTAGAATGTTTAAGTTTTATCTAATTGCTAATTAATTGCTTAGAGACTGAAAATGCATGTATATTTATTGGCTGTTAAATGACATAAGATAATATATATTACTTGTGTTTTCTTTGTTGGTTGTGATCTGATGAAGCAATTACTTTGTGAAAGTGCTTATCTCGTTAAATATACTTTGTTTGTTATGTGAGTCTTTTGACATTAAGTGCTGCTATTTTACAGCTGTGTGTCTGTCTCGGTATGGGGCGGCCACGGTGGTGCAGCGGTTAGCGTTGCCGCCTCACAGCAAGAGGTTCTCCAGTTCGATCCTTGGCTGGGGTGCCTTCTGTGCAGAGTCTGCATGTCCTCCCTGTGGTCGTGTGGTTTTCCTCCTGGTGCTCCAGTTTCCTCCCACATCCCAAAGACATGCTGTAGGTGGATTGGACACACTAAATTGGCCCTAGGCTTGAGTGTGTGCATGTGTGTGCCTTCTGTGGAAGGCTGGGTGCCGGGCTGGCAACTCGACACCGTAAAACTCCACTGCCAGTCATGAGTGGACGGTGATCCGCTGTGGCGACCCCTAACCAGGAAAAGCCGAAAGAAGAAGGAGTTTCTGTCTCGGTATATTTTTATGCTATTTTGAGTTTTCTTGTTTTCATACTGAGCAGTTAATTGCCAAGGGTTTCTGTATTCTTGAAGTTGTTTTCCTAACAAATAATCTCAACTCTGACAGAATATCATTTAAATCTCCATCAACAGAGAGTATAAAAGACAAATCTTTATCTAAAATGGCCAATCAGATATCACTAAGTACACTTTTGGACAAATTTAAGGCAGTATTATTTAAAATATTCAGTTCTTTGTTTGACTCCATGTTAGGAGCCTCACCTGCATGTAAACTTGATTGACTGGTCCCATCTGTGTTTGTACAGTTCTCCATTAGACTATGATTTCTTCCTCTGCTTCTTCCTCTTCTTTTGCTTCATTCCCCCTGAGGTGCCGATACTTCTGTGGGCAATTTGATCCACAAATTGCCCATTTCTAAAAAGAAGCAACTCCACAGCCTTCAGTAGTGTTTGTTGATTGAGAATTCACTGTTTCCAATGTCGCAGCATTATTCAAAGCAGTTTGAATAGTGGAGGATGTTGCAGTTACTGCATTAGCCATAACTGGAGGAAAATCAACTAGTTCTGACACAGTGTTTCCCACTCACGTTGATTGGGTAGTTTTTTCCCCATTCACTACTGTATTACATGTAGAAGTGGGACCATTAATGGAATTACTATTTAAACAGCCATTTTATCTTGTATTAGAGAGATTACATTCATCTCTCTTAGGCCACTGAAACACATTGCCATTTTTAAAGTGCTGAAGATCTCAGGAATTTCTTTTTCTATACTGCTATGAGCTTGTTTTCAAAGCATTCCAGTTTTTCAAGTCTATATTGGAACTCTTGAGATATAAAGTTAAAGCTAGTAGAGTTTGTAATATATGCCTCAAGCTCTAAATTAACTCATTACCTTCATATAGTTGATGGAGAGCTGTAAATTCATTTCTTGCCAACTTTTTAGCAATGCAGGATATTTGTTCTTATAACTAGGCATCTTATCTACTCTTAAGCCCGTGGGAACAACAATAACTTCTATATATGCAAGGAAACTCAATTTTTGCTATTGCATTTTCTTATAGCACTGAACAAGTATTTCTAATTCAGTGAGTTTCTTTAAAAGTACTTGTTTCTCACCATTCAGTGCAGGGTCCAAAGCTGATTAATCAGTCCTGAAGTTAAATAATGAAACAAATGGACTCTCCCCAACTGAGAGAAGTTCTTGCAATTTGCATGATGAATTCTCAGACTGCATCCCAATAAAAGGCTGAAAATATATAAGGATATTCTAACATGCCACCAAACGAAACAAAGTCTCTTGAAGAAAATAAAAAGGCAGAAAGGTGGCCAAAAGGACCAAAACAGCAGAAAATGAATATCAAAAGTAATAAACTACTGGTATAACCATTAGAATATGTTTATTAGAAAACAAAGCTTTCAAGCCACTCAGGACTCTTCATCAGTGTTACAATTAAAAGCCATTCACTCCCTATTTAAACCAAATCCAGCCTATCAGAGTAGTTGTCATAAACACGACTTCGAACTTTATAAAATCACATGACAAAATACAATCACATAGAGTAAAATCACATGAAGGGAATCAGTAATAAATAATGAATAATAGCCTACTAATATAAATATATATAATAAACATATAAATATAGAAAAATATAAAAAATATACATAAATACCTAGATAACAAAACTTTGTTTTTCTTTCAAAAGTGGTTTAACACTATTTTTTACATTGTCCAGTTAGTTTGTAAACCCTGAAGAAATTAATCCATCTATATTCAATCAATTCTGTCCTATTTACTGTCACCACCATCTATACCTAAATATACTGTTTGTAAGACACTAAACTTAAAAGTGTGATCAGTGCCAAAAACTGCCGTATGCTTATATAGGGCATTCGTTTCTACTTTTCTTCTGATTTCTGATAGATCTGAAGCTATATGCTCTTTCAATTTCTGATTAGCCTTCCCAACATAGAAACAATGGCATTTCTCCCAATTTGAGAGGTATATAACACTCTCATTTGAACAAGTTGCAAAGGTCTTAAAACAAAAAGTCTTTGAAACAGGATGTATGAATTCAGTTTCTAAATTAATATACCTACAAAAGGAGCAATTATGACATGGCAAAGTCACTTTTTTGTTAGATATAAAATGGCTTTCTTGGTAAAGACCTTTATAACACGTGTGTTGCTTCAACTTTTTCTCTTTCTTATAAATAAAACATGGACAGTCACCTGCAATTTTCTTTACTTTAGGGTTGGATTCCAAAATACTCCAATTTTTTTCTCATAATAGATTTTATTTGTGTTGTGCATCTGTTTAATTTAGTAATATAACCCAATTTCCTAGTTGTATCTGATGTATTTCCATTCACAATTACATAGCTACAGGTTCACTGCTATAATGTATAATAATAATCTGCAGCATGCTGTTGGTGTCACAGGTTCATAGGTGTTTACTAGACTAATGAGCACTAGGGCCTTTTTAAGCCTAGCCATGAATCCCAAATCTCTGACAAGCTCTGATACCCTTGATAAGTGTAAACATGGATCTGGGAGAAGAACCATTTACAGGTTACCTGTGTCCATTAGAGACATAGGTGCCAAACCAGGGATGAATTTCTGGTTTCCCAGCCAATTGTCTAAGTTGTACTTGAATTGGGTTAGAGAGGAACTCTGCTTGACATGGATGGAGAGCCTATTCCATAAATGTGGTAGTCTCTGGGATACATACCTCTCTCTCCAGCAGGTCCTATCTATATCACAGGCAAGGTTTAATGGTTTAGAACGGGTAATTCTGGTACTGTTTGTTTTTTGGATATGCAGGAGGTCCATCAGAGTGGGGTCTGACAATGCCCTGTACGCCAGGCATAGATTTCCCCTCAAAAGTCTGTAGGAGACAGAATACAGGGATAGGGCCTTGAGGCGGTCTGTATAGGACATATTACTTAATCCCTGTATTCTTTTAGTGAGGAACCTCTGTGGACGTTCCAACTTTTGGATATGCCTGGTTAGGTACATACCAAAGGGGGAATTGTACTCAATAATAGGTTTGATGAATGCCAAATACAGTGGAACAATGACTTCCTTGGACTTAGATGCCATACCTTTGTTTATAAGTTTTACAACATAGAATGATTTCCTCACCACTGTAGACACATGATAATCAAAATCTAGATTACTATCTGTGTCCCTAAGTCCCTGACTACTGGGTCAACTCTAAGGGGTGTGTTGTCAATATGATAGTTAACAGGGATGGATGACTTCCCAAAGGATACTACTATGCATTTCATGGCATTTAGTTTTAGTCCATGGCTCTGACACCAGTTTGTCTGTGTCAGCCCCTCCTGGAGAACATTTGTGTCAGTGGGAGATTCAATGACAGCTCCTAATTAGCAATCATCTGCAAATTTAGCCAGCCAGAGACCACTGACATTGGTCTTAACTTCAGAGAAGTAAATGCCTAAAAGAAGAGGTCCAAAAACTGATCCTTGAGGGACACCACTTGTGACTGGCCTCTTTGTAGAGGTGGACTCCCCAGTTCTATATTCCTGAGTCCTGTCTGTGAACCAGTTGGCTCTCCACCAGGAGACATATGGATTTGTACCTAACCTCTTGAGTATGTCAATGATGCCCGAGTGGGGTATCGTGTCAAATGCCTTGACACAATGCCCGAGTGGGGTATTGTGTCAAATGTCTTGGCCATGTCAAGGTAGGCAGTTTGAATGATTTTGCCCTCATCCATTGCTTTGGTGACCTTCTCAAAGAAGTCCACCAGGTTGAGTAGGCATAATCTGCCCTTGATGAAACCAAACTGGGTTGGGTCCAGTGTCTGGAGGTTTATTATATCTCTGTTGATCATCTCCATGATAATTCTTTCCATGGCTGTACATATAAGACTAGTGAGACTTATGGGTCTGTAGTTTCCAGGATCTGTAGATGTCCCAACTTTATGCAGAGGGATGATTGTTGCGTTTCTCCATTCATGAGGTACAGAGCCTTTTTGGAGGCTATAGTTAAATAGTAATTCCAGAGGCTCTGATAGGTCATGTTTCATGCTTTTTAGAAGGTATCCTGGGATGTTGTCTGGGCATGGGTGTGTCCCTGTTGTATAGGTTGTAATTTACATTGCAATATTTATGTCAACTTAAACATGTACTGTATAGTTTGGAAGTATGTTTTTCTAAATGACAACCACTGTCTGCTCTGTAATGCTGGACTGTTGTTTTAATAAACAAACTAATGCATGCATAATTTTGCATTAAAATGGAGAAATGCATACTCAAAGTGATACAAGTGTTTAGCACAATAAGCTGTATTTACTACTAACGCTGAAGTAACAGTACTGTTTGGAAGCGTACATACCACTTGCATCCTTCTCAGTCTTCCCTTATAGACTCACACATTTAGTGTTTACTCTGCATTAGCTGTGGGAAAAAAATAAAACACATTAAGATCAGCAATCCTAAACAGATGCAGCTGCTTCATCATTCAAGCAGTGCCTGTAAGTGATACTTACACATCTGTGGAGTGTCATCAGTCCTGCATTCATCGATCCAACAGTCAAGGCTATCCCTCTTCCTCATCCTGAGGTTTTGATAGTGATTTCTACACTGTTCACCAATGAGGGGGATACTGGTAACACTGGAAAATCCCAGGCCAAATTATTCCATGCATCCGATTTGTAATCTGATCCATGATAGTGCTCCTGCAACAGATGGGGACCGTAATCATTGATGCATCATGGACAGTGCAGTGGTGCAGCAGTAGCATTGTCACCTCACAGCAAGAGGTTCTCTGGTTCGATTCTTGGCTGGAGTGCTTTCTTTGTGGAGTCTGCATGTCCTCCCTGCTTTCGTGTGGGTTTCCTCCAGGTGCTCCGTTTTTTTCTCCCATGTTACAAAGATATGCATCTGGAGCGTTTTTCCCCAGGCTTCTGCTGAAAATTGGCTTTGTTCCAAGTCGGACTTTCCCGGTAAACAAATGTAAAATAAAAAATAATTCACTTGGAGTCCAACAAACATTTTAGACTCCTGCACACCCCAACTTAGAGCATGAAATCTCAAAACTTCACCCTGAATGCCAGCCATGTGTAATGTAGATAAACACCAATGTATAATGTTTTTTCCCGACAATTACAATTATAACAGATACTGAGAATGCAGAATGTTGGAATCTGCAACATTTAAAAATGGTGCAACATGCTTAGCAAACGTGTGATGTTAAATAAGTACAGCATGTGAAATAATACAGGTATTAATAAAAAAACTACACAACTAACATAATGCGACTGTGTCATCCATCAGAACAATAATCGTAATATAGGAAATACTAGCTCCACTACTGTAATTTATCATGTGAAGTGGGACACCATTGAAAAGGATAGGGTTCTGTGGTATTAGAGACCTGGACCTTGGCTATGGCAGTCCTACACTCACAGTTGTTCTCACAACAAGAATGAATAAATAAGTGTCTAGACTTAATTTCCTTGCTAGCTATTAGAAGGTTAAATTACAAAAAAAAAAAACAAGGAGACAGTACCTGTATTTGAACACAGGACCATGTGAGCTTAAGACTGACAACTTCTTGAGCCACAGGAGACATATAAGCTGTGACTACATTTGTATTCATTGTAAAGTTCATGCTGTTACGATTGAATGCATCTGTGGTCTATTGTTATGTCTGGGTCATGTCTGCCACTTGGGTGGTCTACTTTGTCCACTGAGACTCACAAACCAGCCAAGCAGAGCCAGAGCTGTTGGGGCTAAGTGCAGTACTACACAAATACAGGTTCAAAATTTAAGAAAAAGACAAGTGATAAGATGCAGAAACATAAATTATTGTTTAATATATACAGTACAATTTGTTATTACACATTGAATATGCCTACATATGTCTACAATCCAGATCAACATGCAATGTAGATTCAGAACAATGCATGGGTGCCTTAAAGCTGTTCTCGCATACACATCTGTAGCAAGCAGTAACAATCATGCAGCACACAACAAATTAAACGGGGAATGTACATTTATATTGAAATAGTACATTTTAGTTGTATACTTAGTGAAATGTTTAACTTGGAAAATACTATACTTACTCCTTAGGCTGTTATGATTCTTGTTTTCAAATATACAACACTGTCCTAACATGCTCTGTGTTCCTTGGTCAGACAGCAGTTATCTGACCAGTACTGTGGTACAGACTCTGCGTGAAAACAGTTCCATATTACTGCCTTTACAATGTTGAAGGATATTAACTGGGAATATGTTTTGCAGTTGCCAAGTAAGTAAAGCCAGGTTGGCTTGCATAAACAAGCATTGACTGTTATTTTGGGGGTGGGGAGCAAAGGCATTCACCCCTACGTGAGTATGTGAGATATTCCCATGGCACACATCTGGAGCAGTTGGGAGATGTGACACGTGGGATTCATGTTAACTGCCAGGTTTGCCAGCACACGTGGCAAATGATACACATGCCATTAAACATGATTTGGCAGTTTGAATTGTATAACTCATGGGTAATGCAGACCCTACCCTGTTCCCCATTTCTTGTTCTCATGTGTACATGACTCCAGTATAATGCACAATTAATTTAGGCCAATGCAATACATGTTACAATTGTAGCATTCTTCTGAAAATATACTCAGAACTAATATTTAAATCTGCCATTTTGTAGCATACCATGCAGCAGTGTTTTGAAGATCCTGGAAGGTGATGCCTGTAGCACACCAACAATGCCTCCTGCTAGTTTGTGAAATGCTCCTGTGACTTGGAATAGCATATAAACACGTACCTGACTTTCCACTGGGAGGGTTTCCTGCACGTGCATCTGTCTCTGAGTCAATGTTGAGAGAAGTCACTCAGTTCCTCTAGTGTCTATGTGCCCTGAAAACTTCATTTTCTGTGTATGGATTTTGCCAGAAGCAGCTTTGTCTTCAGCCTATAACACAGACAGATGTATTCATAAAACAGCAGCTAATTACAGTCACTCTGTGCCTACTTCGTGGCTATACTCCAGTATTTTCTCAATCCACATAAAAAACATGGTGACAGTATGGATACTTTTATATCTTGTTGACTAGCGCTGCAGGATTGGTTGATTAGCATGCAGTTCAGCTGTGTATGCTGTAATTAGCACCTCTGAAGCAAATAGTAGGGCACATGCAATCAATTACTGATGTACTCCATTATAAAAAAGCAAATGTGTAGCTGAGTAAACTGATGTGGATGAGAGATATTACATGATTCTAACTCAGATACACATTTCTTCTGATTCAATATACTTTAACAGAGGCGTATTGTACTCCATCAGGTATGTAGCCATCTTGTTACCTAAGTAATGCATATGCTACAACATAGATAAGAATAAATGTGAACTAAATTTGTATGCAATTTGTTAGAACCGTACTCATGACGTGGCCTTTTCCAGTGATGTGATGTACAGAGGATGTAGAGTAGGTCAAGAGTTTAATGCTGTCTGCTAACATGTTCCATGGAAAGATCCTGTGATAGTACTTTTAACACCTCATTGTTGTTTGGTTAACAATATTGTTCCATACCCTGTTATTATTATTTTTTTTTGGGGGGGGGGTGATACCTGCTATGACACAAACTAGGGTGGACTGTTATGTTGGGTGGTTGAGATAGTTCAGTATCTGCTGGGGCACAATCAAGAATATGTTGCTCTTGTTACTCTCCTGGTTTTGTACCCACCTTTGTTATTTACTGGCCACTCTTGAACCTTTACAGTTTAATCCACGGGTGAATATTGGGAGCCTTCCTTTACTGCATTATCTGTACAACAATTTATTTATACTTATGTGATCCTTAGATGAGTTGTCATTATTTTGTTTTTCAGTAAACAATATGTCCCCTCGATGTTGGTCAGCATTTTCAGAGGCTGAAAAAGACCTATTTATAGATGGCTTCAAACAACACTATGCAGATGTCCTTCAAGGATGCATCTGCAGTCCTTACAAATGGGTTGTCCTGTCGTCAGGCAGCCCTTCGGTCGGCCGGATTCCAAAGTCTGCGTCTGGCCTCGGCTGGCGTCGCACTTCACCCGACGTCATAGCTGCAGTTATTCGGGTATAAAGGCATCAGCCGACGCCATTTTCCTCAGTCTTTCTTGCCGTGGCCGAAGCAGAAGCTGTTCGCAAGTGCCGGTCGGTCAGAACCAGAGATTACTACTACCGAATACTACTTTGAAGACTTCTAAAAAGCTAAGTACCCCGTTGGGGACTCTTTCTTGCCTCAGCCGATGTCAGATAAAGTGAATAATTGTTTAACTTGTGGGAAACAAATACCTCATAAAGATTTCCACTCTTACTGCTTACCCTGTTTAGGCCCAGACCACGACGTAGCAGCTTGTCTAGCCTGTGCTTCTTTTAACCGGCGGACGCTTAGACGTCGGTCTGAATTTGCTGAGGAGTTTTTCGGCTCCAATTTCGCTTATATTATGCCGTCGGATCCTCCGACTACGCAAATGTCTAAAAAACGCAAGGAAAAGGACCGACACTCGCGGTCCGCGGTTTCGGCCGAAACTGCGGTTAAGCCAACCGCGAGTGTCTCGGTTTCGGCTGAAACCGAGCAAACGGTTCTTCCTTCAGCCGAAAACTTACCTTCTACCGAGGCCTCTTCCAACCTGGTGGAGTCGGCCTCTGAAATCCCACCTGCTGTTGCAGTTTCTCAGGAACTATCTGACACTATTCCCTTGGATATTTCAACCCCTGCACGTGGAGCTGCTAGGCCACCTGCAGCCATGTCCATTAAGGCCTTTGCCAGGGCTAAAGCAGCTAAGACTACTAAAACTGTGCCTGCTAAGCCCCCCTCTCACAGGCCTAGCTCTAGTTCACAAATACTTAGTTTAGCAGAGGATCTCATTTCTTTAATCCGGGGATCCCAACCTCATCCAGACAGGGCCTCTCAGCCTCCTCCAGAGAAGAGCCCTAGAGCAGAGCCCCCACAGCCTATTTCCACAGATGATTCCTCTGATGATTCAGATGATACAGACACTCCAGAGGCTCCTTTCTCCCCTTATGAAGACTCTGATGCTGAAGAGTCCATCCCTTCTGCCTCTCCGCCTGAGGAATTTTCCTTTGGGGAAACCTTGCATGCTATGAGGGAACAATTTCAGTGGCAGGGCCAGGATTTTTCAGACTCCAGAAAAAGGCTTAGAACCTTTCTGCATTTACCACAACATAGGCCTTTAGCCATACCTCCACTTCTTTCTGTTGTAGATGATGCATTTAATGATGCTTGTACTGCTCCTGATTCTCTACCTCCGGCCCCTGCTAAGCCTGATAGGTACTACAGGGTCCCGGACACGCATTACCATTTGTATACGGCTCCTTTTGCAGATCCCGAGACTATCTCCCAAGGGCCTAAGGCTGTAGCAGCTACCTCTGCTAAAACCCCCTCCCCTCTGAAAGGGAATCCAGATCCTTAGAGAGATGGGGTAAAAAAGTTTACACTTCTGCTACTCTTTCAGCTAGGGCCTTGAACTGTCAATTTCACATGATCCAGTATCAAGAATTTATGCTAGACCAGTTAACCAAAAAACTGTCCTCTGATGAAGCATTAGACAAAAAATCTGTTCAGGAAATGGTACATAACATTCAGCAAGTCAGTAGCCATTCTTTAAAATGCGGCTATGATGCACTGGAGGCTTCCTTTAGATCAGCCATGACTGGCACAGTTATCAGAAGGCATGCATGGTTAAAAGAGCAGGCCTTACCAGACCATGTCAAGTCCAAACTATTAGATGCTCCTATGGATAAGATCAATTTGTTTGGCTCTCCTGCACAACAGGTGCTGAAGAAGATGGAAGAGAAGGCAAAATCTGTCCAAACAGTTAAAGACTTCTTACAGGTCCAGCCGCCAAGGTTTAGCAGAAATTGGCCCTCCAAGAATTGGTCCTTTCCAGACTCCTCCAGAACTCAGAGAGGCAGGAATAGGCATTCAAGAGGCAGAAACCAATCCAGGGGTGCCTACAGGGGACGCCAGTGGCAGGGTAACAACCAGCGAAGTACAGCCACAGACACAGCCACCACCACAACTACAGGGCAATCACAGTGACTTGGCACTGGCACCGCCTACCAGGGAACAACTAGAAGCACCCTTAGGCAGGAAGCTAGCCTTATTTTCAATAAACTGGCATTACATCACAAGAGACAAGTGGATTTTACAGACAATAGACCAAGGCTACAGGTTTCACTTCTATACTCTACCAGGGAAGAGAGGAATGCCAAACCTACCTCCAAATCAAAAGGCAGAAGCTCTAAAACAAATATCTCAATTATTAAGGATGAGAGCTGTGGAAAAGGTACCATCTATGGAGCAAGGAAAGGGATTTTACTCCAGACTCTTCCTGGTACCAAGAAAAGAGAGCAAATGGAGGCCTATTCTCAACCTGTCTGCTTTAAACACATTCCTCATTGTTCCAAAATTCAAAATGCTGACTCTACAGCAGCTTCTTCCCATGTTGGGCAAGGAGTCTTGGCTGGTAACTCTAGATCTCAAGGAGGCATACCTGCACGTCCCCATACAACCAAATTGCAGAAGATACCTCAGATTTCTTGCAGGATCAGAGCATTATCAATTCTCAGCATTGCCCTTTGGCTTATCTACTGCACCCAGAGTATTCACGAAATGCCTGGCATCAGTAATTGCTCATTGCAGGCTTCAGGGAATCCAAATTTACCCCTACCTGGACGACTGCCTGATACAAGCGGACAACAAAAACAAGCTAACAGAAGACTTACAAAGGGTCATTTACCTGCTACAAGCCCTGGGATATACAGTCAATATAAAAAAGTCAAGGCTGATACCATCCCAAAGAATAACCTTTTTGGGTGCAGAGCTGGACACATCAAAGCAAATGGCATTCCTAACAGTAGAAAAACAAGAGCAACTACCTCTCTACTTCTTGGCATTAACAAAGCAGAACCATCTATCAGCAAGAAAAGTACTGCAAGCCCTGGGCTTCATGGCATCCTGCATAATACTGGTCCCTCATGCCAGACTGCATATGAGAAAGCTACAGTGGTACCTAAAGAATTTATGGTCTCAACACAAGCACAGCCTAGAAACCCAAATTCCAATAATCCCATGCCTGAAGCAAGAGTTCCTATGGTGGGCTCAGGCCTGTCAATCAAACACAGGATTGCCCTTTTACAGCATTCAACCAAGCCAAACCATCACGACGGACGCCTCAGACTTCGGTTGGGGGGCCCACATGCTGGACAAGTGCATACAAGGCTTATGGACTCAAGACCAGCTGCACCTACACATAAATCTAAAGGAAATGCTGGCAGTAAAATTGGCAATTCAGACATTCAGACCATTTCTCCGAGAAGGTCAATTGATAAGGACAGACAACACCACAGTTATGTGGTACATCAACAAACAGGGAGGCACACATTCGTACCCTCTATGCCGGATGGCACTGGACCTCTGGAATGTGGCTCTGAGCTGCAACATTCAGTTACAAGCAATTTTTGTACCAGGAAAAGAAAACATTCTAGCAGACATATTAAGCAGGACTACCACGGATGCCCACGAATGGATGCTGCATCCGGACATCTTCAAAACCATTACAAGAAAATGGGGACTCCCAGAAATAGACTTATTTGCATCCCCACGCAATCACCAGCTAAAGAAATTCTGCACAAGGACGTACCACCCACTTGCTTGGAAGGTGGACTCCCTATCTTTCAGTTGGAAAAACCTGACAGCATGTGCATTCCCACCACTTCCTTTGATGCACAAGGTGCTATTGAAGATCAAAGAGGACCGTCCAAGGATCATTCTGATAGCTCCAGACTGGCCAAGGCAACATTGGTACCCATTACTAAGGAGCATGTCTCGGGAACAAATATGGACACTACCCTGGTTCCATTGCTGTTAACACAGAACAACTACAACATCCTGCATCCAAACCTGAAAACTCTGCAGCTGACTGCCTGGAACATTACATAAGATCAATTAACCCAAATTTATCCCAAAGGGTTAAAGACATTATCCTTGAGGCTCGCAGACCCTCAACAAGAAAAAATTATTCAGCAAAATGGAAAAGATATCTCATTTGGAGTACTGCAAAGGGAGAAGATGTGTCACTGGTAAACATAGCCAACATCCTGGAATACTTGGCAGAGCTCTTCCACACAGGCCTGTCCTATTCTTCCATCAAGATACATGCATCAGCTATTTCAGCAGAATACAGCTTGGATCCTCCTGTCTTCTCACATCCTCTGCTCAGGCAGTTTCTGAGAGGAATTAAAATGTAAAACCTCCTAGGAAACCACCATTGCCAGCATGGGACTTGAACTTTGTGCTAGAAAAATTGACACTTCCTCCTTTCGAACCAGCAGCAACAGCAGAATTACAATACTTATCATGGAAGACTGCTTTCCTGCTGGCAATCACTTCAGCAAGAAGGGTATCTGAACTACAGGCATTAATGGCAGTGCAACCCTTCCTGATCTTCCATCAAGATAGAGTGTCCATGAGAACAAATCCTACATTTATGCCTAAGGTGGTATCCAGAGTGTCTTTAAATCAGGCTATCCACCTACCTACATTCTTCCCCAACCCACAGAACAGGGAAGAAAGACTGTTGCATACCTTGGATGTACATAGACAGTTACGCTACTACCTGGACAGGACCAAGGACAATAGAAAAACTGACCAGCTACTGGTAGCATATGCAACAGGAAGGGAAGGAAAAGCAATTTCAAAACAGACAATCTCCACGTGGATAGGAAATTGCATTAGATTTTGTTACTCCTACCATGGAAAGAAAACTCCAGAAAACATCAGGCCTCACTCTACAAGGGCTACAGCCACTACCACAGCCTTCTTACGAGGAGTGGCTACCAAGGACATTATAGAGGCTGCTACTTGGACCTCCGTGCATACATTTGCCAAGCATTATAATTTACCTTTATACTCTAGATCCCGAGCAGGTTTTGCCACTGCTGTTTTGCAAGGGATCCTAACTACACCATAATCTCTTTTTTCCTCCTCCCCCAGTTTGGCTATGGTATTCTACCCATTTGTAAGGACTGCAGATGCATCCTTGAAGGACATAGTACAGTTTTGTACCTACCATAAATGTAGATGTCCAATAGGAATGCATCTGCAGTCAGGATTGCCCACCCGCCTTCCCCTCTGTGGTACTCCTAGGGTATTTGCCCATCTTATAGCTAGCTGGGGGGGATCTATTATGGTGTATTTTTTTGTATATATGTACATACATGCTTATTTTTTGTGTTTGCTCTCTACTATTTGGAATCATTGGCATTTATCCAAATTTAGCCTTCCAACAGGGCACCTGGCATCTGGGGCAAGAAACACTGAGGAAAATGGCGTCGGCTGATGCCTTTATACCTGAATAACTGCAGCTATGACGTCGGGTGAAGTGCGACGCCAGCCGAGGCCAGACCCAGACTTTGGAATCCGGCCGACCGAAGGGCTGCCTGACGACAGGACAACCCATTTGTAAGGACTGCAGATGCATTCCTATCGGACATCTACATTTATGGTTGGTACAAAACTGTACTTTCTGTTGTTAAGAGGGCAGGCAGGAATGGCCAAACATGCAGAACTCTGGGATGACCTTGTTCAAACTATCAACAGGGTGGGCCAACAGAGTTGCAAGTATGAGCAGGTGTGTCACATAGCTACTGATATGATTCATGCAGCCAGAAGCATGCAGCTGAAGTGTCACATGATCGTCAGGTCACCAGTGATGGGCCTTCAGCAGAACAATGTCACACCACCACTGAGGAATTCCTGGCTAATATTGACATCCAGGAAAGATCCCATAAGTCCATCAGCCAGTATGCTCTGGACATGGGTGCCACTCCTGTATCTGAAGAGGAGCTTCCAGATAGGCTTTGTTAGATCATTGGTAGAATGCTGCCGCATTCATTCTGTAAAACTGTATATAGTTTTAATGTGTGGCAGGTTGCTTTTTGGGCGAGAGTAGCTTTCAGGTCCTTTAACTGCCACATAGGAATTCCTGACACACATCTCCACACAGGACAGCTCCCAGCAATCCTTGAGCCAATATGTTCTGGATGTGGGTGCCACTCCCTGTCACTGTTCCTTCTCCACCTTTTTGCCTACACCTACTGGCGTTCCTCAAGGATCCATCCTTGGACCCATGCTTTTCAACATCTTTATAAATAACCTTCACACCTTCATCCCTGATACCACAGTCATCCAATATGCTGATGACTCTACCTTGATCTGCTCTGCCCCAAGCTTTCCTGAACTCCTGACCAAAACCTAATTAGCCTTTACCACTACAGAGAACTGGATGCACCAAAACCACCTTTCTCTCAACTCCAATAAATCCAAAATACTAATTTTTCTCCCCTCAAAGGTTTCCTCTTTGGACAAAAACAATTTCAGTGTTCTAAGCCAAACTAACACTGCCATTGAAGTGGTCCCCTCTGCAAAACTCCTTGGCATCACCATTGATGAACACTTCAAATTTGATCTTCACATACAACAAAACATTAGGAAAACCCACCAAAAGCTAGGTATGCTATATAGGAACAACCACTTTCTTTCAAACTCCACCAGGCATACCCTGGCAACCACCTACCTCCTACCTTCCCTTCTATATGGAGTCCCCCTTCTAACCAATTTGTCTGTTACCAACACCTCTAAGCTCAAACCTTGCTATAATAAGATCTCTAAATTTGCCACCAAATCCAAAACATCAGCTCACCACTGCCTCAGCCTTCACTCTCTGAACTGGTTAGAACTCCCTAACCACCTAGACTATCTACAACTAACCACCGCTCACAAGCTAATATTCTCCCCTGATAAATGCCCAGCCTTAAAGAACATCCTTCCTCCATACATCCCTAATAGATCACTGAGATCTGAACACCAAAACCTAATCTCCATTCTTAAACCCAAATGACCCGCTGGCCAGCTTTTACTCTCCTTTTCTCTAGGTAAAAAATGGAACTCTCTGCCTCCTTCACTTAGGACTATACCCAACAATGAATTCTTCAAAACTCAACGTTTAAAAATTGAACTCTCTGCCTCCTTCACTTAGGACTATACCCAACACTGAATCCTTCAAAACTCAACTTTTAAAAATGGAACTCTCTGTCTCCTTCACTTAGGACTATACCCAACACTGAATCCTTCAAAACTCAATGTTTAAAAATGGAACTCTCTGCCTCCTTCACTTAGGATTATACCCAACACTGAATCCTTCAAAACTCAACTTTTAAAAATGGAACTCTCTGCCTCCTTCACTTAGGACTATACCCAACACTGAATCCTTCAAAACTCAACTTTTAAAATGGAACTCTCTGCCTCCTTCACTTAGGGCTATACCCAACACTGAATCCTTCAAAACTCAACCTTTAAAAATGGAACTCTCTGCCGCCTTCACTTAGGACTATACCCAACACTGAATCCTTCAAAACTCAACTTTTAAAAATGGAACTCTCTGCCTCCTTCACTTAGGACTATACCTAACACTGAATCCTTCAAAACTCAACTTTTAAAAATGGAACTCTCTGCCTCCTTCACTTAGGACTATACCCAACACTGAATCCTTCAAAACTCAACGTTTAAAAATGGAACTCTCTGCCTCCTTCACTTAGGACTATACCCAACACTGAATCCTTCAAAACTCAACGTTTAAAAATGGAACTCTCTGCCTCCTTCACTTAGGACTATACCCAACAGTGAATCCTTCAAAACTCAACTTTTAAAAATGGAACTCTCTGCCTCCTTCACTTAGGACTGTACCCAACACTGAATCCTTCAAAACTCAACTTTTAAAAATGGAACTCTCTGCCTCCTTCACTTAGGACTGTACCCAACACTGAATCCTTCAAAACTCAACCTTTAAAAATGGAACTCTCTGCCGCCTTCACTTAGGACTATACCCAACAGTGAATCCTTCAAAACTCAACTTTTAAAAATGCAACTCTCTGCCTCCTTCACTTAGGACTATACCCAACACTGAATCCTTCAAAACTCAACTTTTAAAAATGGAACTCTCTGCCTCCTTCACTTAGGACTATACCCAACACTGAATCCTTCAAAACTCAACGTTTAAAAATGGAACTCTCTGCCTCCTTCACTTAGGACTACACCCAACACTGAGTCCTTCAAAACTCAACGTTTAAAAATGGAACTCTCTGCCTCCTTCACTTAGGACTATACCCAACACTGAATCCTTCAAAACTCAACGTTTAAAAATGGAACTCTCTGCCTCCTTCACTTAGGACTGTACCCAACACTGAATCCTTCAAAACTCAACGTTTAAAAATGGAACTCTCTGCCTCCTTCACTTAGGACTACACCCAACACTGAATCCTTCAAAACTCAACATTTAAAAATGGAACTCTCTGCCTCCTTCACTTAGGACTATACCCAACACTGAATCCTTCAAAACTCAACATTTAAAAATGGAACTCTCTGCCTCCTTCACTTAGGACTGTACCCAACACTGAATCCTTCAAAACTCAACTTTTAAAAATGGAACTCTCTGCCTCCTTCACTTAGGACTATACCCATCATTGAATCCTTCAAAACTCAATGTTTAAAAATGGAACTCTCTACCTCCTTCACTTAGGACTATACCCAACACTGAATCCTTCAAAACTCAACTTTTAAAAATGGAACTCTCTGTCTCCTTCACTTAGGGCTATACCCAACACTGAATCCTTCAAAACTCAACTTTTAAAAATGGAACTCTCTGCCTCCTTCACTTAGGACTATACCCAACACTGAATCCTTCAAAACTCAACTTTTTCTTCACCTGTCTTCCAAATGGAAATGCTCCTGCTTTCACCCCACTTAAATTCTAGAGACTCCCCACTAAGCTCTCCTTACCCCCATTCCACTATACTCTCATACTTATTCTTATTTCTCAAAAGATCCAGAACTAGCAGACTTTAATTAACTCCAAGCATGTAAATATTGTTTCATCAAAAAAAAAAAAAAAAATCTGTTGTCAAGTTGTTAAACTGTCTTATAATGTACTTTACACTCTGCATCTCTCGAATGTATGAACCCTACTCTTGTATTTCACTTTGTAACCTTTATTTTCTATTTTGCAACCTATACTGTATGGTATTTCACTTTGCAACCTTTATTTGCATTTTGTAACCTATATTGTATTATACTGTTCATGGAGCTTTACTCCCCGGGCCTCCACTGAAAATGGGCACTTCTTGGCCCAGTGGACTTCCCCGGTAACCAAACTGAAAATAAATAAATAAATAAATATGAGGCGCTTCCAGATATGCTTTTACATCATTTAAATATTGCTGCATTCTGTCATAGTGTATACAGCTGTGTCAAGCTATATTTCTGTTGGGTGTGAGTATTTCAGATAGCTGCAGTTTTATGCTTATTTTAATGTTGTTAGCCACATTCCTGATAAAATTTCTTTGACAATACATATAGATGAGTAAAATATTAACCCTCATTGTACTGTTAAATGTGTGGTGCTGTTGCATTATGTCTTCCTTTACTTTTCCAAGGACCGTCAGGAATTCACCGAACAAAGGCTTGCAGCACTTGGTAAGTGGAGTACATTTTGGCCTGTACTGTATGTATATTCCCCCATATCTGCTAAAGTGTCCTCTCAGGCTTGCTGTATATATTGCTGTACTGTCTGCGTACTTGTCCACTGTACAGATTTTTGCTGAATGTCCAGATTGTTTACTCATATTGCTGGCCCATATTTAAGATCATAGTAATTGACTGGCAGATTGTTGACAAGTCATTAATGATCTCACATTCATACTGCATGCCCTTCAGAAATGTCATGGTGAAGCAAACCCTGTTATTCTATCAACTGTCTAGGATCATAGGAGCATTATTTCACATTTGTCCATATTCTTGAGCCTTTGTCCACACTTATTGCTCTAAGTGGTTGATAGGTTTAAATGTCTGTAATAGTGACAGCAGTGTCTGTAATAGTGACAGCAGTGTCTGTAATAGTGACAGCAGTGTAAATTGCTTAACATATACAGCAGCATAGTAGTGCAGGTATTAATGTTGTCCTTTTTCTTCTTCCTTTTATCACAGGTGATCATGGAAGTGGTTCTGTGTCCTGTGCGCCACCTGATGTCAATGTCTCATCAGAGTCTAATGATGATTCTGGCCAAGATGAGGCACAGTCAGGGGTTGCAGAGGCTGAATCTGACTCAGAAGTTGACATTCAGCACCCCCTAGGATCCCCAGACACAGCCAGTATACCTACGCATATCCAGTCCACTAAGGCCACAGATATCGGACAGTTGAGGATATAGACCAGGGAAGTGCGGATGCCATGGCTTCAGTGCCTGTTGACACTGTCCATAGCCAAACTGTTGGCGAGGTACCATAACAACAGAGTGATATGGGTGCTCGTAGAAAGACTGTTGTCCCTGTCTCTTCACATGTCACTTGACATATGTTTAGGGCCATAATGGAGGCACATTCAGATCATCACTCCAGAAAAATGCTCAGGGTTCTAGATAAGATGCACTGGATCAGTTCAATGACATATGAACGGGATGTGTCTGTGAGGGAGTGCAGAGTATCTGTCATGGAATGCACATTGTCTGTGATGGAATGTCTGCTGGGAGGGGAATTATGACCTCGTGGGCATAGGTCAGCAACTACATCCGCTAAGAGCCAACGTGGCCATGCCTGATCAACCTGCCGTAATGCCAGTACATCTTCTGCTCCAGCAGAGAGTGTGCTGTCCACAGTCAGAAGTAGCAGGACATGGGGTCATGGTCCTGGGCATTCCCATGAAGGCAGCATGTCCAAAGGACTTCATTCACCCTCAGGTAGTAGCACACCATCTGACCTTGGGCATGCAGGTGCCAGTGCAACTCCTAGCAGAGCTAGTTCTCATGGTCGGGGCAAAGATGATTAACTGTCAGCTCTACAATGCAGGGCTCACAGCTGTCTGACATAAAGACATGTAGGGCTAGCACTGAGCTGGGCTGTGTTCATGAGGCACTCACACATCAATGTCACATTGAGGCCATATACTGACACACATGCTATATTTACATGTTCCATCTTGGCTGCTGCCCTTGCTGACTCACGCAAACACTCACCAACCTTTTGTGTCAGCCTATGCCTCCTGCACCTCCACAGACTACCCTGTACAAGTGTTGATGACTATGCCACATGCCTGTTTACGTCTTTTGGATTCAGGGGTACTAAAGCTAAGTGCCTGATGCATAGGGTGACTACCTACATTAATATGTATTTTATATCTCCATTTGTGCTGTTGGCCTGATTGTACCTGTGAGTTATATTGTAATTAGTCATTTATACAGTTGCTGGCATAATTTCTCTACTTTATAGTTGATGCTTTTGTAAGGCTTGTGAAGTCAGTCAATGAGATTTGTTTCATTAACATATCTAGCCTTCTCTTTAAGGGTTGTTTAATGCAGACTAATGTGTGCACATCCAAAGGCAACCCAACATATTCTGAGCTCTGGATTGTATGTCAGCACTGCAGACAAATCTCACCAGAAGAGTAATATAGTATAATTTTCTTTTCATGGACATCAGCATAGGTTCAGAGGTTCATAAGCTGTGCCTAGGGTATTGGCCTGATGGTGTTTAAAAGTGTAGCAGGTATATCACAATATAATATGCAATGGCATATATAATGCATGGCCATGATTCTCCAATCAAGGACCCCCCCCATGTCCAGGTGAGAATCAGCAGTGACCGATGGCAGATAACATTTTCACATCAAGTCAGACAGCCTGTGCTTAAAGAGGTTAATGGTGGTACTCTACTTGACATGGATTAGAAGCCTACTGCAGAGGACTAACAATCTTTGAGAGATGTATTTATCTCTCCAGCATGTCCTATGTATGTCATAGTTTACATTGAGGTCCCTGAAACAGGTGACTGTAGTCTCATGTGACGTAAGGATGTGTAGCATATTCATCCCATCTGGGCCACAGACAGCCATACAATGCATACATAATCTGCCTCAAAGCTATATATATGATACTGGTATAGTGACAGCTACTTCATTCTGCCCACAGGAGACACATGTTGGAGACCCTCTGAGGTTTTATTACTCAGAAATGTCTGAGGTCTCTCATCCTGCTGCAGGTGTCTGGGACAATACATATCAAAGGGAGGATTATATTCATTAATAGGGCTGATAAGAGATGAGTATCAGGGATTGATAACAAATTGTTCTCGGTGTAATGCCTTTGCTAATCAGATGTAAGATGCAGACTGGCTTCCTCCCCACAGTACACACAGGTTGCAGTCGACATGTATTCCAAGGTATATTGATGCAGAATTGGGGAATATTGTACTGTGGGCTATTTTTGAATAAGCAGGAACATTTATTATTACCACAGGGTATGTTGATACATGTTTGTGCAGTTGCTATAACACAAATGGCTTTGTCAGCAGTCATTAGTGGCATAAAGATGTTTTGCCACAGATCCTTTGTTTTGTTTTGGACTTTTGAGAAGTATATGGCAAACAAGAAGGGAGACAGCACTGACACATCTGTTACCACGCAGGTGGCAGATCTGTTGCTTGAAGTAAAGTCTTCCACTTTGACTAAGTGTTGTTGGTCTGTGATACCATTTGCAACCCACCTGATAACACAAGATGTGATATTCACCTTGGTTAGTTCCTCATTGAGACCGAATGTTAGAATTTGTTGAAAGACCTGGCCAAGTCATGACAGGATGAGTGCACAGCTTTGTCTATGTCTCTGCTCACAGTCCTGAATTCCCTCAAGTTTTGCAGGCAAAAGTTACCCTTGAAAACAGCTAACTGGAACAGATCTACTGTTTGGAGGTCACCTATGTCCTTTTGATCTGAGATGCATCCAAATTGTTTCCATTGAGTTACAGCAGAGGTTGAATAAAGTTTTGGGGTTAAAGCTTCACTTGTATATTGCCTACCCTCCATTGTGTGGGTGGAATATGATCACTGTATTCCATTCAGTGTGGATAACAACAGCATTCAGACTGTGGTTGAATATGTTGCCTAGTGGAGTAGCGCATTGTTGTAGCACATGAATAACATAGCCTGGAATGACATCTGGTCCCATGGAGACTGTGCTGCTAGTCTTGGGGAGAGCAGTGATAACTTGTTCTTTGTAGGTACCACAGTTTCGAGGTGATGATGCAGACATGTGGTAAGCTTGGTGTTGGGGGGGGGGGGCACTTTCAGCCAATTGTGTCTACTAGTTGTTTTGGAATTTACAGTGGGATAGTGTGTGCAGTACCATCCAGAATTAGTTCAAAAGTCAGCTGAGTGATATACATACATATATATATATATATATATATATATATATATATATATATATATATATATATATATATATATATATATATATATATATATATATGTGTGTGTGTGTGTGTGTTTATGTATAATATATATATATATATATATATATATATATATATATATATATATATATATCACTTTGCAGATTTAAATGAAGACAGGCTTATGGCTATCCTTGGATATGTCTCATAAATTATTAGCATAGTTGCTATATGTGGGTTTTTCAAGGTATCATATTTGTTTGGGTATCCTGATGGTAGTGGCCTTCCAGGACTGTTTTCTACATGTTGTATTTGTAAACAGCAGCTTATTTCACTTACAGTATATTCCAGTAATGACAGACATCCATCAGTATGGTTTTTATTTTCTGGCAAGATCTGTCTTTGAGCCTATCAGACACAGCTGTCTGTATACATTTGTGTAGATGTGTAGACAGGGCATCAGGGTGTAACTTACTACAGCTGCCAATGTCCTTTGTGGAAACTTGACCTTGGAAGTTGATTATACCATCCTTTAGGAGGGTGTAGTTACCTTGGATGAGATGTTTTCAAACCTGACTCCACCTTTACAGAATTTAGTAGCTATTCCAACTTCTAAACATCCTGCTTTACTTTTGGATTAACAGTGCAGGAAGTACACATGTGCCATTGCATTGTTCACTCATATTATTGAGGAACAGGTCTGACATATTACAGACCTGTGTGGGGTGGTGTACTATTTCTCCCAAGGCATTTCAGTTTGCAAAATCCAGGTAAGATTGTGCAAGTGAGTTTGTCCTTCTATAATTATCCAGATGAGGCATTTTCTACACTGAGTCAAAAAACTCATGTCAACTACGCTAGCAGGGGAAACAGAGGGAAAATGATAGGTGATGATGGGAGGTTTGAACCTGGTATTTGTATAGAGAATGCTAAAAGGAGGAATATGTGTGATCTGAGTGGTATTTTCAGGAGACTAACCTATGGGGTGTACATTAGGAGTTCCTTCATATGGTGGATCTGTAGTTCTGTAATTGATTGGTAAGTGGTTTAATCGTTGCTTGTTATGTAACACAAGGTATGACAGCTAGTTAAAGCTGTTGAGGATCTGCTATGCTACATAACAGCAGCTGATTGTATTTGAAAATAAGTGTATTGGCATTTCTGTATGTATGAGGGCAAAGTGTTAAGGCCTCTACACATAAACCAGAACAGAGCAAGTAATACAAGACAGCACTATTAAAGCTCACGCTGAGTCCAGAAACACTAACCTTCAAATAGATATTCCTACAGTACACTCCTGCCACAAGTGTACAGGTGGGGTTTCTCCAAAAACAGATGTCATCTTAATGTTTTTTTTGGCTACTATCATCAGAGTTTGTCACAGCAGAACATGTGCTTCCATTTCCTCCTTTCCTCTGCATCTTGCTATGTCCTCAGTCATCACATCCATGAACCTTATGTTAGGCCTTCCTTTTTTCCTCTTACCTGTCAGCTCCATCCTTAGCATCCACTGTAATATACTGATTACTAATCCTATCCTCAGCACACCCAATGCAAATACTAACATCTGGAACTCTGCCAGCTGCTGTTATGACTCCTGTCTTTTTGTCAGTGCCTCCGTCTCCAACCCATATAACATAGCTGTTCTCACTACTACCATCTTGTAGACCTTCCATTTCAGTGTTATTGATACCTGTCTGTCACAAATCACTCCTAACACTCTTCTCCACCCATTCCACCCTGCATGCACTGTCTTCTTCACCAAGTCCCAAGTATTTCAAATCATATGCCTTTGCCAACTCTACTTCCGGCAGCCTCCCTATTCTTCTATCCTCCCTATCATTCACACACTGTCTTAGTCCTGATGACCTTCATTATTCTCCTCTGTATAGCATGCCTCCACCTCTCCAAGGTCTCCTAAACATGTTCCTACTCTCAATGCAGATCACAATGCCATCCACAAACATAATAGCCCATGGGGACTCCTATGTGATCTCATATTAAACTGTCCACCACCACTACAAAGAGATTTCATGATATTTGTGCATACAGTAACAGCAATGTCACTGTTGTCTGTTTTATATTGGATAAGATGCCATCTACCTGTGTGCCAGGCCAGTGTGTGATTGTTGTGTTGAATACACATCCAGTAATCTGATATTGCTGATGACATCAGCAGTGTCTGTTGAAGACAAGAGGACAGTGTCCCATAGGCTGCTGTAAAATGCTCTGTATAACGTCAACCAACAGCTCATCCACACCAAGTTGACTGCAATGAGATTAGAACCCCGCCTAAGTTTACAGACTACAGAACACAGTACTTAAGACATGCACCATGGTGCAAGTCTGACTTTAACAGGTCTGCAGGTGATCTTATAGTAGATGACATCAGCAGGCCCTGAGGGGGACAAGACGTTGCAGGGCTGCTACAAATGGATGATTTTACAAGCACAAAAACAATGCAAAACCATGCCATTTGACAAGTCAGTGTGGGATACACACTTCCATACTTCTTTATAGAGACAGAGACACACACACACACACACACACACACACACACACACACACACACACACACACACCAAGTTGACTTCAGTGAGATTAGAACTCCCTCCTCTTTATGTTTGCAGACTACAGAACAAAGTACTTGATGCACATGTCACAGCACAAGTCTGACTTTAACAGGACTGCAGGTGTTCTTTTAGTAGATGACATCAGCAGGCCCCACTGGGGACAAGAGGTTGGAGGACTGCTAGAAATGGATGTTTGTGCAGGCACAAAAACACCACAAAACCATACCATTGGAGATTTCAGTTTGGCATACAGACTTCCATTCTCTCTTATGGAGACACACACACACACACACACACACACACACACACACACACACACACACACACACACACACACACACAATGACACATTACTGCAGTGAAAACCGGACCCCTTCATATCTAAATGCACAGACTGCAGAACACAGATGTTCTTCGTGTTTCACTGTTGCAGTCATCACACTTGGGTTATCTGCCTGCAGGTAGCCCTCAGTCAGCCCGAACACCAGAGTCTTCGGATTTCTGCATCGGATGCTGTTGCCTTTTCCATGATGTCAGGTCATCAGGGGTATAAAACATGCAGCTGATGCCATTACATCAGCTTTTCTTGCCGCGTGGGAGCCCAAAGCAAACATTAACCTGCCCAAGCAACAAGGGCCTCCAAAGCTGAAACGCAAACAAACACCAGTCACAACCAAAGTGATACATAGCTCACAACACCAGTGTGCCACCCAACAACAGCCCCTAAGGCAAGACAATGTACCCAAAACTTTAATCATAGGTGACTCTATATTCAGGCACACTGATGTCCCACTCACTAGGCTGAACAAGGAGAAAATTAGTCAGCTGCCTGTCTGGTGCCAGGATCCGCCACATAACGCATGCACTCAAGTCACTCCACAACAAGTACAAATACGACTCTGTTATTGTCCATGCTAGAGTGAATGACTTGAGACATACCTCCCTGGACTACATGAAAAGAGACATGCAAGCGCTCTCGGATCATTTGGCCTAGGCAGGTATGACCCTAGCCCTGTGTAGCATCCTGCCATCACCCAGAATGATACCACAGTATAAGGACAAAATGATTGACTTCAACAATTGGCTAAGCTTCTGGTGTCATTCAAAGGGGATCCATTATCTGTCTGCCTGGGAAGACATGATCGACAAACCACGATGCTTTGCCAGAGATGGTCTGCACCTGTCACCCCTAGGATTCAGGTTACTGGCTAAAGCTCTTGCCACCCCTATAGTGCTTTTTTTAGGCAAGGTTCAAAGGACAGAACCACCACCGTAACAGATACATGCATGCAAAATCTGAAGGTAATGCTACTCAATGCTAGAAGTCTAAACCTCAAAATGCACTCTCTCAAGGCACTCCTAAAAATGGAGAACATCAATATCTGTGCAGTAACTGAGACTTGGTTCAAGGCTCCAGAGAGCACCCCTGCAATACCAGGCTACAACTCTTACCACACTTTTCGGCCACAAAACCAAGACCAAAAAACTAAAGGTGGAGGAGTGTCCAAATTCACCAAGGATATTCACACCTTCAGGCTAGTTGCCCAACACAATGCATCTGAAATTCTCCAGGTGCAACTAACACTAGGTAAGACTGCAATCTTAATTGTAGCTTGCTACAGATCCCCCACCATGCCCCAAGATTCTCACTACACCTTTCTAAACATACTGGAAAATATTAAGATACAACCAAACACCCTAATACTGGGTGATTTCAACTATCCTGCCATTAACTGGGAAAACTACTCAGGTACCAACTCCTTTTCCCAACGGTTCTTGGAATTCATAAATTCCAACACCCTGGATCAACTAATCCATTATCCCACCAGGGGCTCCAATATCCTAGACCTGGTCATTACCAACATGGGAGATAGATGCTCCACACCAGTGGTCACCCCCTCATTGGTCAGGTCTGACCACAAGCAAATCACCCTTGACATCCACATCCCACCCCCACCCCCCAGTAAGGAAACCTCCTTAAAAAACTTCTCCAAAGCCAACTTCATGCTATTGAAGTCAGAAGTGACAAACTTCATGACACCCATGCAGACGGGATCTGAAAGTTCGATTGCAGAATCCTACACCTAAGGCACTGTACAAGCACATCCACTCGTGCATGAATCGTGCCATCCAAAATAGAACCAAAATGCTCTCCTCCAAAAAAAGGAAGCCAATCTGGTGGTCCCCTACTACAAACAAGCTATACAACAGAAGGAAGAAACTGTTGCAGAAAAGAGGAAAATCCCAGGATCCAAAAAACTCCCTCACCAGCCTTAGTAAGAAGCTGAGATCCCTCATAAAATCCTCAAAAGCTAGTTATGAAAATAAAATTGCCAAAGATTCCAAAGACAACCACAAGGCATTCTATAGTTATGTCAAGAATCTAAATGGCAATGCTCAGATCTATTTTGAGCTTCAATAGAATGGCATTAAATATACTGATCCCAAGGATATTGCCAATATCCTGGCAGATCGATTTAGTGCCAACTTCACCCCCTCTCACCCCCTAAAGGGCCCATCTCAATACCAAACGATTGCCAAATTCCGGTAATCATGGCCACACAGGTAGAAACCACACTCTCCAAAGCTAAGAATACAGCATCCATGGGACCAGATAACATCCCAGGCTGTGTACTACATGAACTACAAAATGAACTAGCACCTCACCTAAGTGTCATGTTTAATCATAGTCTCACCTCAGGCCCAGGAACTACCGTCCCATCAGTCTGACGAGCCGGATCTGCAAGGGCATGGAACGCATTATCATGGAACTTCTAAACAAAGACATTGGCAACCTTCAAACACTGGACCCCACCCAGTTTGGGTTTGTGAAGGGCCGATCTTGTCTCCTGAACCTGATTGACTTTTTCGAATCAGTCTCCAGAGCTGTGGACGAGGTTAAGGCAGTTCACACAGCCTATCTGGACCTCGCCAAGGCCTTCGACACCATCCCCCACTCTGGAATCATAGATAAACTTACTAAGCTGGGCATAAATCCCTACGTCACTCGATGGGTTGCCAACTGGCTTTCTGACAGAACCCAAATTGTAAAAGTAGCTGACTAAAAATCCAGCTCCAGACAAGTGACAAGTGGAGTACCTCAGGGTTCAGTCCTGGGACCACTCTTGTTTAGCATCTACTTCCTGAAGTACAGGCCAACACTAAGGGACTCTGGCTAACAAAGTTTGCAGATGACTGCAAACTGAGAGCCATTATTGAATCCCCAAATGATGTGGATATTCTACAAAAGGGCCTTACAGAACCAGATGCCTGGTGCTAGAGCCATGGGCTCAAGCTTAATGCCAAGAAATGTATAGTTATCCCCTTTGGAAAAAAACATGTACCCATGAATTACCACATAGGTGGCAGTACACTAAACATCGAAAGTATGATGAGAGACTTAGGGACACAGGTGGACTGTGGTCTCACTTTCGATAACCACATCGCCACAACAGTCAGGAAATCCATCTATGTGGCACACCTCATCACTAAGGGCTTTTCATCCAGAAAAAAGGAGGTCATTGTCCCACTGTACTCATCCCTCATTAGACCCATTATAGAGTATAATGCCCCATTTGGTATGTACCTCACAAGACATCTGCAACAGCTGGAAAGGCCACAGAAATACCTCACTAAAAGAATCACAGGCCTAAAGCAGATGCCATATGCTGATCATCTAAAAAAAACTCCAGCTATACTCTGTGGCATATTGTCTACTCAGAGGCAATCTCTGCTTAACATACAAGGCCATGTCAAACCCTGAGCTGTTGGACATGCTCCACTTAAAGAAATCCCATTCCCTCAGCGCCACATGCTCAGGGATCTAAACCTTGTCATCACAATGAACAAAATATGCTGGAGGGATAGGTTCCTGACCCAGAGACTCCCCATACACTGGAATAGACTGCCAATACATGTCAAGCAGAACGCCTCCTTGGCCCTCTTCAAAAGGAACCTTGATGATTGGATGGGAGATAGGAAATTCACCCCGGGGATCATGCCAGTCACCCTGCTAGACAGAGGTCCAGAGAAGTAAATATCGTGGGAAGAAATATCCAGGGAATTGTTATGGCTAGGCTTGTATAGGCCCTAGGGCCGATAGCCTAGTACCAACGTATGAACCTATAAGTGCCGTTCGGCCGATACCTAAAATTTCATTTTTCGAGTTTAAAACCTGAAGTCTTCTAAAGCTAAGTACCCCGTTGGGGATCCTTTTTTCTTGCTCTAACCGATGTCAGAAAAAGTTGACAACTGTCTTGCCTGTGGAAAGCAAATACCTCACAGAGATTTTCCTTCTTACTGCATCATCTGTTTAAGGCCAGACCACGATGTTCCTCGCTGTAGGTTTTGTGCCTTGTTTAATGGCCAAACTATTTGTCGTCGGGCTATCTTTGTTGCTAAATTCTTTCACTCTCGTTCCCCATTTTCTGAAATGGCTACCATAAGCCAACTGACTACCGATCTTCCAAAAAAAGTAAGGATAAAGATGGAGACAGACCGACCAAATAGATTTAAAACTGCAGACGACACTTCCGTTAAGCTAGTCCCTAGTCTGCCGGTACTCAGTGAGGTGCCTTCGTAGCCCCTGATACACGCTTCTACAGATTTGCAGGCCTCTGCTGAGACCCATTTGGAGTCCGGTATGCCGCGAGATGCTTCTTCGACTATGGAACCTACGGATGTCTCTACCTTGGATGGGTCCAGAGCCGCTGTGCAGGCACCGGCTTCTGAGGGTGTATTCCAACCTTCTGATGTTCTCATTAAACCGACAGCTTCATTTTTGACTAAAACTACCAAGTTTCTCAGGCCCAGAGTTCACACTATGCTTAGAAAACTGACGACCAAAGCACATGCTCAAGCTCCCTTACCACAGAAGCAAATGCTTAGAATGGCTGAAGACCTTATAACTTTAATTAGGGGAAGCCAGCCTTCCCCCTCTAAAAGACAAAGAATTTATTTTTCTTCTGATTCTACATACCATGAGTCCGATGACTCTGAGCCCTCTGATTACCAGGACATACCCTTATCTACCTATGAGGATTCAGATGTAGAGGTTTCCATACCCTCTGCCTCCCCTTCAGAGGACTTTTCTTTTGGTGAAACCTTGCATACTTTAAGAGAGCATTTCCACTGGGAATGCCAGGACTACCCTCAGTCCAAAAAGAGACTCAGAGAATTTTTAGACTTGCCTTAACACAGGCCTCTAGCTATACCCCTTGTCCTGGACATTGTAGATGATGTCTTCATGGAATACAGTCTTACTCCTGATACTTTACCACTAGGTCCTAGAAAGCCTGGCAGGTACTACAGAGTACCTGACTCTCACAAATCTCTCTTTAAGAGTCCCACTGCGGATCCAGAGACTATTTCCCAGGGACCTAAAGGCATTAAGGCTACTACAGCCAAAAACCCTATCCCTTTGGACAGGGATTCTAGAGCTTTAGACAGGTGGAGTAAGAAGGTATATACCTCTGCAACTCTTGCCATCAGGGCTTTGAATTGCTAGTTTCACATGTTGAAGTACCAGCAGCATATTATGGGACTAATTAAACAAAAATATGTTGTTGCTTCCAGATTGTACAGAAAATAAAGATTTACAACAGTTAATGCATTCTGCAAACCAAGTTAGTAAACATACTTTGCAGTGTAGTTTTGATGCCTTAGAAGCATGTTGCAGGGCTGCTGTCACTGGGTCTGTACTGAGAAGGCATGCTTGGCTGAAGGAGCAAATCTTGCCAGACCATGTCAAAGAAAAATTACTAGATGCTCCATTAAACCAGGAAAGGTTGTTTGGCACAAAAGCAGAAGTTCTTAAAAAGATGGAGGAAAAAGCTAAATCTATGCAAACTGTTAAAGATTTCTTACAGGTGCAGCCACCTAGATTCAGTAGGCATTGGCCTTCTAAAAACTGGTCCTTTCCAGTCCCTCCCAGACATTCTCAGTCCAAACCCAGGGGCAACAGGCCACCAAGACTACAGTCTCAGGGTATGCAGAGATCTAAACAATGGAGTGCTCCCTCCTCTAAAACAGGGAATGATAAGCCACCCCCTTATGGAAAAAGTTCACAATGACTTGTTTATCTTCCTTCCTAGCAAAGCCCAAGTACTTGCACCCCTAGGAGGAAAACCCAGCTTGCATGCACAAAACTGGATGTCCATTACCCAGTGCCGATGGATCCTAAACATTGTATCCCGGGGATAAAGTTTCTACTTCCACTCACTGCCAACCCCGAGTGGTTGCCAAACCTTCCTCCAAACCAGTGGGTAGAGGCTCAAAAGCAAATACTTTCTCTTCTCAGTATCAGGGCTATTCAACCTGTGCCGATAGAGCAAAGGGGACAGGGTTTCTACTCCAGACTATTCCTGGTACCCAGAAAAGAGAGCTCTTGGAACCCTATCCTAGATCTGTCAATTCTCAACATCTTCCTGGTGGTCCCAAAATTCAGAATGTTGACTCTATAACAGCTTCTTCCTATGCTAGCCAAGGATGCCTGGTTGTCACGCTAGACTTAAAAGAAGCTTATCTGCACATCCCCATAAAGGAATCTTGCAGGAAATATCTACGTTTCAGGGCAGGCTCTATGCACTATCAGTTCTCTGCACTTCCCTTTGGCTTATGTACTGCACCCAGGGTATTCACAAAGTGCTTGGCTCCAGCCATTGCATACTGCAGGCAGAGAAATATTCAAATTTACCCATTCATGGACGATTGTCTGATTCAGGTGGACAGTCAGGAATTGCTACTTCATCACCTAGCATTTGTAAAGAGACTTCTAACTTCTCTGGGGTACACCATCAATGAAAAGAAAGCACAACTGGTGCCCAGCCAAAATATTGTATTCCTGGGAGCAAGCCTGAACACAGCTTCCCAGATGGCATTCCTCACTCCAGAAAATCAGGCTTATTTGACAAACTACTTCAAACTAATGGCCACCAAAACCCAGCTATCTGCAAGAAAAATACTGCAAGCCCAAGGGTTCATGGCCTCAAGCATTCTACTAATTCCATTTGCAAGAGTGCATATGAGGAAACTTCAATTATACTTAAAAAGTCTCTGGTGTCAACATTCTCAGGACCTGTAAACAGTGATTCCTATCATCCCTTGTCTAAGGGCAGAATTCCTTTGGTGGGCAGAGGCATGCAACCACAACAAAGGGCTTACTTTCACTCAACCCCTCACCACCCAAACCGTGACAACAGATGCATCAGACTATGCGTGGGGGTCTCACACAGCAGGCAAATGCATTCAAGGCAAATGGAGCCCAGAACAAATTCCCCTGCATATCAACAGTCTTCAAATAACTTATCCTTCCAGGACAACTCCTGATAAAGACAGACAACATCACAGTTATGTGGTACATAAACAAGCAGGGAGCAACTCATTCCTACCCTCTCTGCAGGTTAGCCATGGCCCTGTGGAACACAGCCCTGAGCAACCAAGTGCACCTGCAAGCTCAATTCCTGCCAGACAAACAAAATTCACTGGCAGGTGACTTAAGCAGAAATCTACTGGACCCACACGAGTGGAATCTGGAACCCAACTCATTCAAACTTCTAATCCACAGGTGGGGGACTCCTGAGGTGGACATCTTTGCCTCCCCCTAAAACCATCAATTGATCAAATTTTGCACCAGAAATCCCCATAGCCAAGCGTGGAATTTATGCCTTTCCCCCTCTGCCCCTCCTCTCAAAAGTACTACTCAAGATCTAACAGGACAACCCAAGGACAATCCTTATTGCCTCAGACTGGCCATGCCAGCACTAGTACCCACTCCTATGCAGTCTGACAGCAGTGCCACCCTGGCACCTACATCAGAACCCCTCCCTGCTGTCCCAGCAGGAGGGACAGATTTTGCATCCACAGCTGCAAACCCTGAACCTTGCAGCCTGGCTTATCCCCTGAGTACACTATCAGCAACCCTCAGCAAACAGGTGCTGGATGTCATCCTTGAGGCCAGAAGGCCTAGTACTAGGAAATCCTATTCAGAAAAGTGGAAAAGATATTGTTCTTGGAGCCAGTCTCAAGGAAAGGACACAGCTGTGCCCACCTTACCTCAAATCCTATATTACCTAGCAGAGCTACTCCACAAAGGCCTATCCTTCTCATCAATTAAAATTCATGCCTTTGCCATCTCAGCTCACTACAGTACTGAGCCACCTCTATTTTCTCACCCTCTCATCAAACAGTTCCTGAGAGGAGGTAACAATTTAAGGCCCCCGAGGAGAGCTCCCACCCCTGCCTGGGACCTTAACTTTGTACTAGAGAAGCTCACACTTCCCCCTTTTTGAGCCTGCTACTGCAGCAGAGTTAAAACTCCTCTCTTGGAAAACAGCCTTACTTCTAGCCATCAGTTCGCAAGAAGAGTGTCTGAGTTACCGGCACTAATGGCTGTGGAACCCTTCAGTATTTTCCATGCGGACAGGGTTTCCCTCAGGACTAACCCATCATTTATGCCCAAGGTGGTATCCAGTGTGGCTTTAAACCAATCCCTCCATTTACCAACCTTTTTCCCTAATCCTCAGAATAAAGGGGAAGGGATTCTGCACTCCTTAGGCATGCACAGACAGCTCAGGTTCTACATTGACAGAACTAAACCTTTCAGAAAATCTGACCAGCTGCTAGTCAGCTTCGCTACAGGCAGAGGGCAAGGCCATTTCAAAGCAAACCATTTCCAAATGGATAGCACACTGCATCCATTTCTGCTACAAACACCATGGAAAACCTACCCTACAGGGGATCAGAACTCATTCCACTAGAGCTACCTCAACCTCTACAGCATTCCTCAGGGGAGTCCCTACCAGGGACATCCCCGAAGCTGCAACCTGGAGTTTTGTACACACCTTCACCAAGCATTACTACTTACCTATTTTTTCTAAATCCAGAGCTGGATTTGCCACAGCAGTCTTACAAGGCCTGCTAGCCAGCCCCAGTACTTCTTGACTGTCTACACCCTTCCTCAGCTTTGAGAATCAACCCAAGTGTGATGACTGCAACAGTAAAACACGAAGAACTTAGTACAGTTGTGTACACTTATTATAAATGTAGATGTTTGAGTGTATTCACTGTTGCAGTCCTGGTTACCCTCCCGCCAGCCCCCTGACTTTTCTATTCTTTCCACCTATCCTCTTTTTGGCCATATCTTATGGCAATGGTATTTACTTTTTACTGGAGGTGTTCCACACCATGTAATTGCTTCCTGTAATTGCTTCCTATTTTGGGGGCTTCTGACATCTGGGGCAAGAAAAACTGATGTAATGGCGTCGGCTGTATGTTTTATACCCCTGATGACCTGACGTCATGGAAGAGGAGACAGCATCCGACGCAGAAATCTGAAGACTCTGGTATTCGGGCCAACTGAGGGCTACCTGTAGGCAGATAACCCAAGTGTGATGATTGCAACATTTATGGTAAGTGTACACAACTGTACTTTCTTAATACAAGTGCGATATGGCTGTGTCCATGAGGGAGCACACAGCATTATATATTACACATTTGTTTTGTGTTAGATGTATGTGTTGTAGAATTAAGGAGATTTGCATACTACAACAAGGTAACACATACAAGGATATGTCATAATAATCTTCAAAACAACAGTCTAGGTTCAGGCCTTACCTTGCAAATGCGGCAGTTGACACAACATTAGTTGAGGGTTGACTCTGTCTGATGTAAGCAGTACACAGCCAATACATGTATAGATAAAAGTTGTGTGAGTTGCCTGACATCCTGACATCCATTTTAATATATATATATATATATATATATATATATATATATATATATATATATGTGAGTAGGAGGAAGTTATTAGACCCTAGGTGGTCAGTGAATGTGCTATGTGTTGTCTCTTAGCCAAAGCAAGGGCATACTGAGCATGTCTAAATCTGCAGGCACAGCAGCTGGGGGTTCCTTCTCCAAGCCATCCTGTGCTATGTGGTAGATGTTGGTGAGGAGATGTATGTCCCTTCCCCTTGCTGATCCTGCTGCAGCTATTTCCACAGGATCTGATTGTGCAGCATAGCACAAACTGTGAATATCTGTGTACATGTGCATGGAGTATACTGCAAGCCACCATCAGATATGTCTAGGCACTAGAACTATGACTTCAGAAGCCCAAACACATGCTTTATGATGTTCCTAGTTTGTACGTGTGCCTCATTATGGTGTTCTTCTGTGGATGTGTTTGCATTTCTGATGGGCATCATCATCCACGATTCCAGGACAATGGCCCTGTGGGATGTCCCCCCCAGCAAACATCTGGTACAGCTGTGATGTGTGCCAGATATGGGAGTCATGATAACTCCCTGAGCTGCCAGAACACACATTCAGTATAACTCCCTGGGCATTACACACTACTTGGCAGTTAGAGTGGTATCCCTTGCAGTTAATCTCTAACCAGGTGGTGCCTTTATGTGTACATGTGTGCAGTCTGTGTCACCCAATACTTCAGGGTAGTGCACTACATGACTACTGTTGCATATTTCTGGTCCTTTCCTCAGCTATTAGGGGAAAATATGTGTGTTCCCTGGCATGTATAAGCATAACATCCAGGAACTGGTGTAGGATCCTAGATGCTGATGCCTGTGACACACCCATCATGTCGAACCATGACCCTGAACATTAAAGTCAGAGGTATGTACCACTACACCATCTGAGCTCCCCAGCTGGTCTTTGAAAAGTACCTGTAGCTAATATTCTAAGGGCTACACATACTATAGTTTCCACTGGGATGGGCTCCCCTCTGTTGGCTCTAGCTCGGAGTTGATGCAGGCAGTCTCACAGTGTTCTTGTAATGTGTCCCTGTCCACCCTGTAGTGCTGTACAATCTCCAACTCATGTAGCATCTGGAACGTTACCCTGGGCCTGAACACTCTTCTCCTTCTCAGCCTAGGCCTGTTGTAACCAGCACCCGCAGCATTATCTTCAGCCTGTAGCACATACAGATGTAGAACAGCTGCAGTGGCCCCTAGCATTATGTCAGTTAAAACTTCCAAGTCTCTATTCCAATGTTGTTGAAATATTGAGGGAAATCACAATGTAGACTGTATGCGTACTTTATACATTTCTTGAGTAGGACCACAATGTTGGATTGGCTAATTTAATAGAAATTCACCTGTTTGGGATATAATTAACAGGATTTAAAACTCCTGCTGCAGCTGTGCATAATGAAAGTAAAGCATATAAAATTGATATAATTACATCCTTAGTGTCTTGATACGTGCAGAATGTGCTAATTACTAATAATTGCACTTTATTTCTATGACCTACAATGTCAACACAGTATGCTAAATGTTGACATACTCTGTACTTGAGCCCACAACTTTCTGCACCCCAGTCCAACACCTAACATCTGTCCCCACAGCAGTAGTCAAGCAAAGGCCTCTAAATGGAGGGAATTATAAGAGCACAGCCCCACTTACCAGATTTGCGCAATGCCCAGAAGTTCGCAGCAATATTGATTGAATGCATCTGGTTTCTATATTTAGATGTCTAGCCCATGTCTAGTACACGTGTGGTCTATTCACACAAATAAGGATTGTGTACTCATTGCCATTTGCATGAAATGGTGCACTATGTATGTGCAAAAGATCCAATAAAATAACAGAAAAGTCACCTGACACACCCCGTGATGTCAACAGCCTTGAGAAACATATCATGTGGGAGCTTACATGGTGTAAACAGCCCTACATGATCCCTGCTTTTTGCGAGTCAACAAATCCACTGCTTTTTTACATCATTTGCGTAATAGCCATGCTGGCACCCCGGAAACTACATGGATAGCAGCAGTGTAAGCTGGAAACAACATGGGAGCATGGAGTTAAAGACACAGTGCAGGTTACTACTGTTCCTGCTGTGGCACTACATCATATGCACCTTTTAAATTACATTTCTATTATTCCTCTTCAAATGCTTTGTGCACAGTGGTGCACTGTGCAAAACTGTGCTAAAAAATTATAACATTTATAGTGATCTGGCATATCCCTCTGATTATTTTGTACATCCTCGGCCATTAGATGCATGTTTTTAGATTTTCATGGGCATTCTGCCCCTATTTCTAGACTTCTACATGCCCTTCCTTCCGTTTAGACTCCGGTAAGTAGAACTTCCAACATGGACACAGAGCCTTCACGGTTGTGTATAGGGTTGATGGATCACTCCACCATGTTGCATTGGTTTTTTGGCATAAAATTCAGCTACGTACGCTGAAATTTGCATACCACAAGACTTTCTGTTGATGCACGTGAATGCGCACTGCCACACAGACTTTACTTAGTCTAAAAACCACTGTTTCGGTTTATGAAATCCCTCTTTTATGGTTTCTCCCTTTTTTAATTTCTCCAGGTATTTTTTATTTCTAACACCATGACAGGAATGGACCCCATTCTTAAGTCAGGTTATGATTAAAGTTCATTAAATCAGTATTGTTTCAATCTATGATGTTAGACAGAAATGCTCTTCACAGCACCCACAGTGTGCCCAGTAATGACTTCTGTAATTTGTATGGAATTACATGTATTGGTAACATATCTAAGTACAACTGTAAATTTTTTCTAAGACCCATTGCTGTTGCTACCGCTGTTGGAACTGTCTGGGTATCTTTCTTCCACATTGCACTCCTTCATGCCTGCAAATCCTGGTATTTTATGGCTTTGTATCTGTCTGTACATAAAAACTATAGTCACTGGGAGTAGCAGTTTCAGTGATCAACGCTATTTTTGTCTTCTTTTCATGGACTATTATATCTGGTTTTCTTGCATCTATTTCTTGAACTGTTGGTAATGGGTGATCCCATGTGATATAAACTTCATCATTTTCTATAACGTTTTCTGGCTCATGTTTCCAGTGTTTTTCACCTACTTCAATATTATGATGTTTGCACAATCCCTAATGCAGCTTTCTTGCCACATTATTATGCCTTTCAGTATACAGTCCTTCTGCCATTGGTACATCACAACCAGCAACAAGATGTGTGACTGTTTCCAATTTAGTTTTACAAAACCTACATTTATCTGTTTCTCCCACATCTTCAATGGACTTTGTAAACCAACATGTACGTAGTCCACCATCTTGGGCTGCCAATATTAACTTTTCATCTTTTGGTTTAAATTGACCTCTCCTTAACCTTTCCTGTGTTCAGTCCTGATAAACACAAGATTGTGCCAAGAGTTTTCTATGCTTGCAACTATATTTATGCATTTTCCACATTTCTTGCCTTTTCATCTGATGCTTCACCTTATATTCCTTCTTTTGTTTTTTTTGGCACATTCATTTGCTGCCTGAGTATTATCTACTTCTGTTTTTATTTCCATTCCCATTTGACACTGATATCCTTCTGCTAAACTAAGTAGGGAAGTCATCTTAGGCTTATTCTCTTCATGTTTTAAAACTTTCACTACGTTTGGGTTTTGGGAGGTCAGTAGATGAGTATACAGTCCTACAATTGCCGATCTATACATATAATCAATTTTGAGGAGGTTCATAACTCCTTCAGAAGTGGGAATATATAGTTTTGGTATTGACTGATTTTTATAAATCATTTAATGAACATGAAGCAACCTTCTTGTTTTCCTGTCAAACCCGTCCAACTCCTTTTGGGGTCAGGAAATCACTCCAAAACTGTACATTAGGACAGTAGGAGTAAATTAGTTTATAGGTTTAACTTTGTTCCTAGATGTCAATGCTGATTTCAGTATTAATTTAAGTGTTATAAAATGTTCCTTACTCAGTTTTATTCACATTTGTTCATGTTTTATTGTTGATCCTTCATCAGTTCCTAAATATTTATGCATTCTCTCTTGTTCAAGATGTTCTTCGTGTTTCATTGTTGCAGTCAACACACTTGGGTTATCTGCCTGCAGGTAGCCCTCAGTCGGCCCGAATACCAGAGAATTAGTATTTCTGCATTGGTTGCTGTCACTTCAGGACTGACGTCAGGTTGTCAGGGGTATAAAAACAGGCAGCCGACGCCAATACACCAGTCTTTCTTGCCAAGGAGCCCGAAGCAGAAGCAGTTTGCACGAGTGCCGGTCAGCCGCTACCTGAGTTTTCATTTCCAGATTGAATCATCCTGAAGTCTTCTAAAGCCAAGTACCCCATTCGGGATCCTTTTTTTCTTGCTCTAACCGATGTCAGAAAAAGTTAACAATTGTCTCGCTTGTGGAAAGCAAATGCCACACCAAGATTTCCATTCTTACTACGTCACCTTTACAGCAACAAAAGAGCAGAGCCAAACCACCAAGGCTGTATAGGATAATCACAATTCTGCTTCAGTAAGATGCAAAGATCTTCATTAAAGAGCTCAGAGTAAGCGCTTTCACGACCTCTGTGGTCGCTTCATCAGACTACATCAAGACCAACATTTCCTCAGCTTAAATACATACATCAATTAACAACTTATAAATTAATCAAATCATTAAAAAACCCAGTACACAGAAACAATGTATGATAAGGAAGCATGAAATATATGCATATGTATATATATATATATATATATATATATATATATATATATATACACACAGAAAGCATATTAAATAATGATATAAAAGCATATTAAACAGTTAATGACTGCCTTAATGAAAATATATTACATTATAGATAAATATGTATAAAATATATATATATATATATATATATATATATATATATATATATATATATATATATAAAATATTTAAAAATGCATATCAATGTCTTTAGTGTTTTAAACTTCTTGCTTAAGGAATGGCTTCAAAGAAACTATTTCATTGACACCGGGTGGTGTATATGCATTTCATAGGTTCATAGTTTAGTACTAAGCTAACTGCCCTTGCGAGCCATTTTAAGCCTAGCCAATTATCCCTTGTAAGACTCAAACCCTTCACCTTGTGTTTGTAAGGCAAACACCTTAACCATTCGGCCACCCTCCCAACCTAATCTAAGGATCCACTTTTGCTCTAAAGCTTCGGCGCGATTCTTAATATCCCCACCCCTCTTTCCTTCTAGCAAAATGTCCAACACAAAAAATTTAAAAATATGTGAACTACCTTCTTGTTCTATATGTTTATAGAGAGCACTAGTAGTTTTACAATTATTAATATCCCTATAATGTTCTTGAATGCGCTCCTTAAGCATACGATTCGTCTTGCCTATGTAATAGGCATTGCGTGCTATACAGAAGGCAAAGTATACTAAGTTCTAAGTTTTACAATCAGCATAATGTGTAGCCACTATTTCAAAGTTTGGAACCATACGAGTATATTTATAGCAGGAATGCACGTATTGACAAGCCGTACAATTCCTGCATATATAAGTGCCTTTCCTTTGTGACACCTTGGTAAAACTGTTCTGTCTTTCTAAATAGCATAGTTGACGCTTAAGGTTTTTCTTATTCTTAAAAGCAAACCTAGGTATATCATCTAGTATTCCATCTAATTCACCTATAGTCTTAAAATATTCCAGTTCCGTTTAAACACATCACAAATTGTCCCAATATCCCCGGTATATGTAAGTGGGAATCTAAGTTTATTTTGTTCACTAAGGTCATGTGCTATATTATGATCTACTCTGTCCATGAACAGAGGTTTACCTCTGGAAGATCTTTCTAACATTAGTTCAGATACCTGTGTGCAAAAAATCTTATGTGAATAACCTCTATTATTAAGTTCATTCCCTAGGTCATTAAGTGCTGACTGAAGTTGGACCTCATCATTATGGAGTCTTTTTATTTATAATGTGATATATTTTCATTAAGGTAGTCATTAACTGTTTAATATGCTTTTTATATAATTATTTAATATGCTTTCTGTATATATATATATATATATATATATATATATATATATATATATATATATATATGCATATATTTCATGCTTCCTTATCATACATTGTTTCTGTGTACTGGGTTTTTTAATGATTTGATTAATTTATAAGTTATTAATTGATGTATGTATTTAAGCTGAGGAAATGTTGGTCTTGATGTAGTTTGATGAAGCGATCACAGAGGTCATGAAAGCGCTTACTCTGAGCTCTTTAATAAAGATTTTTGCATCTTACTGAAGCAGTATTGTGATTATCCTATACAGCCTTGGTGGTTTGGCTCTGCTCTTTTGTTGTTGTATTGGTGTCTGCTCTGAGCCTTTCCTTTGCAGTTGTTGGTATACATTTTTTTTTTTTTTTGAACTTACTACGTCACCTGTTTTGGCCCAGACCAAGATGTACCTCACTGTCGGTTTTGTGGTTTGTTCAACGCCCAAACAATTCATCATCAGGATCTTATTGCCGTTAAATACTATTACTCTCAATCTCCACATTCCAAAATGGCTTTGGTGAACCATCCGACTCCTGATCTTCCGAAAAAACATAAGGATAAAGTCAGGGACAGACCGCACAGGTCCAAAACTGCTGACAACGTTTCCAATAAGCTAGTTGCCAGTTAGTGAGGTGCTTTTGCAGCCCCTGATGCCTGCTTCGATGGCTTCACAGGCCACTACCGAGATCTGTTAGGAGTCTGGTATGCCGAGAGACTCTTCTTTGACTACAGAACCTGTGGATGTCTCTACCTTGGATGGGTCTGGAGCTGCTGTGCAGGCACCAGCTTCCGAGGAAGTTCTTCGCATTACCGATATTCAACACAAACTGATGACTTCTTTCGCATCTTCAGTTCTGTCTAAAATGACCGAGTTTCTAAGGCCAAGAGTACAAGCTACGCCTAAAAAACCGATGACCCAAACTCAAGCACCTGCTTCCTGACCACAACATCAAATGCTTAAAATGGCAGAAGACCTGATTATGCTGATTAGGGGAAGCCAGCCTTCCCCTGCTAAAAGGAAGAGACCCGTCCCCAGCAGCTTTAACAGACCAAGAGTCCAACGACTCTGAGGTTTCTGAATATGAAGACATGCCTTTATCTGCTTATGAGGATTCAGATGCAGAGGACTTCATTCCCTCTGTTTCCCCTCCAGAGGATTTTTCTTTTGGGGAAACCCTACATACTTTAAGAGAGCATTTCCACTGGGAATGCCAGGATTATCCTCAGTCCAAAAAGAGACTCAAGAGAATTTTTAGATTTGCCACAACATAGACCTTTAGCTATCCCTCCTGTTCTGGATGTTGTGGATGATGTCTTTATGGAATCCAGTCTAACTCCTGATACTTTACCCCCTGTTCCAAGGAAACCAGACAGGTACTACAGAGTCCCCGACTCTCACAAATTTATTTTCAAAAATCCTACTGCTGACCCAGAGGTCATCTCCCAGGGGCCTAAAGGTATAAAAGCAACTACAGGTAAGAATCCCACCCCTTCGGACAGTGATTCCTGAGTTTTAGACAGATGGGGTAAAAAAGTATACACCTCTGCAACTCTCGCCATTAGGGCATTGAATTGCCAGTTTCACATGCTGAAATACCAACAACATATTATGGAACATATTAAGCAAAAATTATCTGCCTTTACAGACTGTGCAGAAAATAAAAAATTACAGGAGCTTATGCATTCTGCAAGCCAAGTCAGGCAGGCATACCTTGCAATGTGGCTTTGACGCCCTAGAAGCATCTTGCAGGGCAGCAGCCACTGGCTCTGTACTGAGAAGGCATGCTTGGCTTAAGGAGCAGACCTTGCCAGACCATGTCAAATCAAAATTACTAGACACTCCTTTGAACAAGGACAATCTGTTTGGCACCAAAGCAAAAGAGGTTCTAAAAAAAGATGGAAGAAAAAGCTAAGTCTATGCAGACAGTCAAAGATTTTTTGCAAGTGCAGCCTCCAAGATTCAGTAGTCATTGCCCCTCAAAACATTGGTCCTTTCCAGCCCCCTCAAGGCCATCTCAAACTAGACCCAGGGCAAACAGACCCTCACATTACAGTCTTAGGGTATGCAGAGATCTAAGCAATGGAGTACCTCCACTTCTAAAACAGGGAGTGCTAAGCAACCCCCTTATGGAAAGAAATCGCAATGACTTCTCAATTCCACTGCTCACGTCTGCCCAATTGCTCATGCCCCTAGTAGGAAAACTTGCCCATCATGCAAAAAACTGGACCTCCATCATCAAAGACCGATGGGTCCTCAACATTGTATCCCAGGGATACAAATTATACTTCCACTCACTGCCAACCCCAAAAGGGTTCCCAGACCTTCCTCCAGACCAGTGGGCAGAGGCACAAAACCAAGTTCAATCCCTGCTCTCCATAAGGGCAATTCAACCTGTTCCTGCAGAGCAGATAGGTCAAGGGTTTTATTCCAGACTTTTTCTGGTACCCAGTGCCCAATCCTAGATCTTTCCAGTCTAAACACATTCCTGAGGGTACCAAAATTCAAAATGCTCACCCTTCAGCAGCTTCTTCCTATGCTGTCCAAAGATGCCTGGTTAGCCACCATAGACCTAAAAGAAGCCTATCTGCACATCCCTATCAGGGACTCATGCAGGAAATACCAACGTTTCAGGGCAGGATCTATGCATTATCAGTTCTCTGCACTTCCCTTTGGCTTATCCACTGCTCCCAGAGTCTTCACAAAATGCCTGGCTCCAGCCATTGCCTATTGCAGACAGAGAAAGATTCAAATTTACCCTTACTTGGACAATTGCCTGATTCAGGCAAACCATCAGGAAAAGCTGTTTTAACACCTGACATTTGTAAAGAAGCTACTAACCTCCCTGGGGTACACTATCAATGAAAAGAAATCAAACATAGTCCCCAGTCAAAAGATTGTATTCCTGGGAGCAAGTTTGGACACAGCATTCCAGGTGGCATTCCTTACTCCAGAAAAACAAGCCTATCTAACAGGCTACATCTCTCAAATGGCCGTCAGAACCCAACTATCTGCAAGGAAAGTCCTGCAGGCCCTAGGGTTCATGGCCTCTTGCATTCTACTAATTCCATATGCCAGACTGCATATGAGGAAACTTCAGTGGTACTCAAAAAGTCTTTGCTGCCAGCATTCTCAGGACCTGGAAACCATCATACCTTGTCTAAGGACAGAGTTTCTTTGGTGGGCAGCAGTATGCAACCACAACAAGGGATTTCCATTTACTCAACCCCACGCCACCCAGACCCTAACCACAGATGCATCAGACTATGCCTGGGGTGCACATCTGGATGACAGGTGCATTCATGGCCAATGGAGCCCAAGTCAAATTCATCTGCACATCAACCAAAAAGAAATGCTAGCTGTTCAGCATGCTCTGACAGCTTTCAGATCCCTACTCTCACCAGGATCCCTGCTAATAAAAACAGACAACACCACAGTTATGTGGTTCATTAACAAGCAGGGGGGAACCCACTCTGCAGGCTAGCCATGGCCCTGTGGAACATGGCCTTGGGCATGTATATTCATCTGCAAGCTAAATTCTAGCCGGGCAAACAAAACTCTCTGGCAGACGACTTAAGCAGAAATCTCCTAGACCCACATGAGTGGCAGTTAGACCCCAGCACTTTCAGCCATCTAAAACAGAAATGGGGGACCCCGGAGGTGGACCATTTTGCCTCTCCCTACAATTACCAGCTCAGCAAATTCTGCACCAGGACACCTCACAGCAGGGCCTGGAAAGTGGATGCCCTATCCTTCCAGTGGGTAAATCTCTCAATCTATGCATTTCCCCCTCTGTCTCTTCTCACAAGAATATTACTCAATATAAGACAGGACAGACCAAGGGCAATCTTGATTGCCCCAGACTGACCATGCCAGCACTGGTACCCACTACTGCACAGCCTGTTACCGGTGCCACCCTGGCACCTACCCCAGATCTCAACCCTCCTCACTCAGCAGGAGGGACAGATCTTGCATCCGCAAATGCAAACCCTGAATCTTGTAGCCTGGCTTATTCCTTGAATTCTTCCCCAGTGATCAGCCTAAGCAAGCAGGTGCTGGACATCATTCTTGAAGCCAGAAAAGACCCATTACAAGGAAATTCTATGCTAATAAGTGGAAAAGGTATTGTTCCTGGATTCAATCTAAAAGAGAGGACACAACACTGCCCTCCTTACCTCTAATCCTGGATTATCTAGCAGATCTACTCCACAGAGACCTATACTTTTCTTCCATTAAGATCCATGCCTCTGCCATCTCGGCTCATTACAACACTGAGCCACCTGTCTTCTCTCACTCTCTCATCAAACAGTTTCTGAGAGGGGCAAACAACATAAGGCCACCAAGGAGAGCCCCCCCCCCACCCCTGCTTGGGACCTTAACTTTGTAATGGAAAAGCTCACACTACCCCCTGTTTGAGCCTGCAGCATCAGCAGAGTTAAAATCCCTCTCTTGGAAAACAGCCTTGTTTTTGGCCATCACTTCAGCTAGAAGAGTGTCTGAGCTACAAGCGCTTATGGCTGTGGAACCCTTCATTATTTTTCATGCTTACAGGGTCTCTCTCAGGACTAACCATTCATTTATGCCTAAAGTGGTGTCCAGTGTGGCTCTCAACCAATCTATCCATTTGCCAACCTTCTTCCCTAACCCTCAAAATAAAGGGGAAAGGATCCTGCACTCCTTAGACGTGCACAGACAGCTCAGATTCTACCTTGATAGGACTAAGCCCTTCAGGAAATCTGACCAGTTACTAGTCAGTTTTACATAAGGGGCAGAGGGCAAGGCCATTTCAAAACAAACAGTTTCCAAATGGATATCACACTGTATCCATTTCTGCTACAAACACCATGGGAAACCAACCCCTTGAGGTCAGAATGCATTCCACTAGGGCAACATCTACCTCTACAGCATTCCTCAGGGGAGACTCTACCAGGGAAATTCTGGAAGCTGCTTTCTGGAGTTCTGTTCATACCTTTACCGAGCATTACCACCTGCCTATCTTTTCCAAATACAGGGCAGGTTTTGCAACAGCTGTCCTGCAGGGCATACTAGTCAGCCCCAACTCTTCTTGACTGCCTCCATCCATTCTTCAGCTTTGGGAATCAACCCAAGTGTGATGACTGCAACAGTGAAACATGAAGAACATAGTACAGTTGTGTTCACTTACCATAAATATAGATGATCTGAAGTAGTTAACTTCATTTGATCAGCAACCTGTGGGTTACGGATCCAACACAGATCCGAGCTGGCAGCATACCAAGCAAAAAGATCCGAGCTCCAAGATCCTCCACCTTACCCATACCACACTGCAACCTCCTTCTAATCCCCAGATCTCATTTGCCACGGCTTTGCCAAGCACGGGATTCTTAGAGCTCCAGGCAAGTGTAGCAATTTTTTACTTAAAACTTCTCTTTTAGTCTACTTTTTTTTTGTGTGTGCGTGTATTTTAGTACCTTTCTTCGGATGTTCTTCTCCCTAGCCTTTATTTCCCCCTTCACCTTTGGTAGTTATTCATCCCTTAGTAGGCCCTTATTTTTCCCTCTTTCAGGTGTGCGTGTGTGGCTCTGTGTGTGTCTCTAGTATGGCTGAAAGTCATAAAGTGACTTTTGTGGCCATAAGCTATCACCAGCGGATGGTCACACTTAGTGCGTGATTTGCTTGGGGGTTCCACACCTTTCTTCGGGCTGTCAGATTTGTACGACCTTCAACCCCCGAGCCTTAAGGGATAGGAGGAATAAGCTGATTCTGGCGGGTCTTCTACCCATGGAATCAGCTTCTTCTCCTTCCCTCTCTGTAGTGACAGCCGCGACTGCGGCTGCCCGGCCAACCGGCCCTCTTCCCTTGTCTGGGACTCACCCTCCCACCTTGTTTCAGGGAGAACAAGAGGCCAAGAAGGATAGAAAAGAGAGAAGGGAGAGAGAGAGAGAGAGAAAAAGAAAAAGAGAGAGAGAGAGAGAAAAAAGCCGCAAGCGGCAGGCCGAATTGGATCCCTCGGCTCCTCCCGCTAAGATGATCTCTTCTCCATTAAGAGTGTCCAAGCCATCCTCCCCACGGCTCCGTTCGCCACATTTCTCCCTGGAGCCGGAGGAGGAGACCCGACCAGCCTCGAGGTCGTCGTCGCGTCGGCCCTCCCGGCCGGCTTCGGCAGCTTCCTCCAGGTCTACTCACAGCATTTTGGAGGCAGATACTGACCAGATGATGCGTCGATTCTTGCAAACTCAGCTGCAGATGGGAGTTTTGCTGCTTCCCCCCCTCCGGGGGGAAGTTCAGCTCCACTGTTCACCCCAATAGCTGCTTCCCCAATCCACCACCGGATTTCGGAGTCTTCGGATCCGAGGAGCCCCGGAGCCAGGGGGTCGGTGCCGATGGTTATTACTACCTCGGCGCCGGCCATGCCCTCGAGTTTATTGGATCCACTTTCAGAGCTGAGAGCTGGGCATCAGATCCAGGAGGAGTGAGTGTATCTTCGACTCCTTTGCGGTCGGAGCACACCATTCTCTTGGGTCCGACCACTTCGGCTCCAGCACCGATCCCCTCATCAGATCTGAAGGCCCCGGCCACCTGTCTTAGAGAGGCCGGTTCCCCTTCGACATTCAACATGGTGGAGAGGGTTCTCTCTGGAGGATCGAGACCCCTCACTCTTTCCTCAGGGTCCGCCTCCGCTCCCTCGCAACTCAGTTTGTCCTCCATCATCCAGTCCCCGCAGGGACAGCCTGTGTCATTGATGCCCCAGCCAGTTCCCCTGGAGAAACATGAATCTGTTGGTGAGCCCCCCTCAGACAGTCCTCCCAAGGAGGTCCCTCACAAACGCCTGGGCAAAAGGAGGCACTTGGACTCCCCTGAGTCCCTCATCGAGGATACCGATTTGGAGGAAGGGGAGGGTTCCCCCAAATCACCCCCGACGATGTCTCCTTTGGAGACATTATGGAAATACTCCGCCAACAGATACCGAAGCCACTCTTGGTGGTGAATCTCAAAATGTAGACAGGTCTGCCTCCTCTCAAGGTGTCTTCAGACCTTCCTCTTCTTTTTCCATCAAGGCTTTCACTAAGTCTAAAGCAGCCATGCATTCTAAGAGACAAGCTACACAGGGCCCTTCTCCAGGCCCCATGCCTAAAAAACAGATGCTTAAAATGGCTGAGGATTTAATTACTCTTATCAGGGGTTCTCAACCCCCCCCCGGACAAAAGGCCCAGAGTGGAGGAAGAATCCCCCTCCTCTGACCAGGCCTCCATTATTTCAGAGCACTCTGATGAACAGGAACATTCTTACTCCCCTTTTGAAGATTCTGATGCAGAGGAGTCCATTCCCTCTGTCTCCCCCCCAGAGGATTACTCATTTGGGGAAACCTTGCATACCTTAAGGGAACACTTCCACTGGGAAGGCCAAGAGTACTCTGATTCCAAGAAAAGGCTTAGGGATTTTCTCTTGCTACCTCAGCACAGGCCTCTGGCTATACCTCCTGTCTTAGACATACTAGATGATGTGTACTCGGAGGCCTGCCTTAACCTGGATTCTTTACCTCCAGCCCCAGTCAAGCCAGACAGGTACTACTGGGTTCCTGACTCACACCAATTTTTATACAAAAGCCATGTGGCTGACCCAGAAACTATCTCACAGGGCCCCAAGGGAATTAAGGCCTCCACTGCTAAAAATCCATTACCTTCCGAGAGAGATTCCAGATCGTTAGAAAGGTGGGGAAAAAAGGTATACACCTCGGCCACCTTAACCATGAGGGCATTAAACTGCCAGTTCCATATGCTAAAGTACCAACAGTTTCTGTTATCACAGTTGAGAAGTAAAATGTCACAACCTGAACAACCAGACTTGAAGGAGTTGCAGGATTTGATGCATAGTGCAGAACAAGTGGGTAAACATACCTTGCAATGTGGTTTTGATGCTCTAGAGGCCTCATGTAGAGCTGCTGTTACGTATACATGCCTGGCTCAAGGAGCAAACCTTACCAGATCATGTCAAAGCTAAATTACTAGATGCCCCTCTACAAAAGGATGTATTACTTGGTGTTAAAGCTGAGGAGGTATTAAAGAAAATGGAGGAAAAGGCTAAATCAATGCAAACAGTGAAAGATTTTCTACAGGTACAACCTCCACGTTTCAGTAGAAATTGGCCTTCCAAAAATTGGTCATTTCCAGCCACGGACAGACCTCAAAGAGGTAGATACAGGCGCCCGAGGGGCAGAGGACAATCTCAAGGATTGTTTAGAGGCAGACAATGGCAAGCACCTACACAAAGAGGTGGTGAGGATAGTTCGCAGCCATTCAGAAAGCAAGCCCAATGACTTTCCCCTTTGCATGCCAAGCAAGGCTCAAATGGCAGCACCCTTAGGCGGAAAACTGGCATTATTTTCAAAAAATTGGCATATTGTCACAAAAGACAAATGGATCCTGGACATTATAAACAGAGGCTACAGATTCCATTTTCACACCCTTCCAAAAATGAGAGGCATGCCAAACCTGCCACACAATCAAACGGCAGAGGCACAAAGACAAATTTCAGATCTCATGGACATGAAAGCTATTCAAGAGGTACCAACTCACGAACAAGGTCAAGGTTTTTATTCCAGACTATTCCTGGTACCAAGGAAGGGAAAAGATTGGAGACCTATTTTGGACCTATCCATCCTAAACACATTTTTACTCATACCAAAATTCAAGATGCTCACATTACAGCAGCTTCTTCCCATGCTGGGCAAGGAGTCTTGGCTGGTAACATTGGACCTCAAGGAGGCATACCTGCATGTCCCAATCAGACAAAATTGCAGAAGATACCTCAGATTTCTTGCAGGTTCAACCCATTATCAATTCTCTGCATTGCCCTTTGGCTTATCTACTGCGCCCAGAGTATTTACAAAATGCCTGGCATCAGTATTTGCCTACTGCAGACTTCAAGGGATACAAATATACCCATATTTGGACGACTGCCTGATCCAAGCGGACAGCAAGCACATACTTCTGAAACATCTGGCTTTTGTAATAATGTTGTTGAATTCTCTGGGATACACAGTCAACAAAAAGAAATCAAGGCTAATACCCTCTCAGAAAATAATTTTCCTGGGTGCCAACTTGGACACAAACACCCAGATGGTCTACCTCATGCCAGAGAAGCAGGGGCAACTAACTCAATACTTCAGAACACTAGCAAATTTCACCAGGCTGACTGCAAGGAAAATCCTGCAGGCTCTGGGATTCATGGCATCTTGCATCCTACTAATCCCATGTGCAAAGCTGCATATGAGGAAACTTCAATGGTACCTGAAAAACCTATGGTCTCAACACAGCCACAGTTTGGAAACAATAATACCACTAATTCCATGTCTTCAAAAGGAATTTCTGTGGTGGGCTCAAGCATGCCAAACAAACACAGGTCTCCCATTCTGCAAGCCTCAAGCAAATCAAGTCATCAAGTCATCACAACAGATGCCTCGGACTACGCCTGGGGGGTGCACATGACAGATCGGTGCATTCAGGGAAATTGGTCCCAAAAAGAAAAGCACCTTCACATCAATCAAAAGGAAATGCTAGCAGTAATAAATGCTATTATAGCTTTCAAAGACCTTCTGCATCCAGGTCAACTATTGATAAGGACAGACATCACCACAGTAATGTGGTACATAAACAAACAGGGAGGAACCCATTCATACCCCCTATGCAGGCTGGCCATGTCACTTTGGAACATGGCTCTGGAATTACAAATCGAACTTCAAGCACAGTACTTGCCAGGCAAGGAAAACACGCTGGCAGACAACCTAAGCAGAAATATGACAGATCCACACGAATGGAAGTTGCATCCTCAAGTTTTTACAGAGATAATTCAAGCATGGGGAAGGCCAGACATAGAACTCTTTGCCTCCCACAAAAATCACCAATTGACAAAATTCTGCTCAAGGACTTTTCATCCAAAGGCCTGGAGAGTGGACGCTCTCTCTTTCAGTTGGACAACAATGACAGTTTATGCCTTTTCATCTCTTCCTCTGCTGCCCAAAGTTCTATTAAAAACCAGAGCAGACAGACCAAAGATGATTCTCATTGCTCCAGACTGGCCAAGACAACACTGGTACCCAATCCTGAGGAGCCTGATGCATTCCCCTCCATGGACCCTTCCTCTAATGCCTCTTCTTCTGACTCAGCACAGCTACAAAACTCTTCACAGTCAGCTGAAAACACTCAATCTGGCCGCATGGAAGATTCCTTAACATCACAACAGACCCTACTCTCCAAGGAGATGCAGGATGTCATTTTGGAGGCCAGAAGGCCTTCTACTAGAAAAGCTTACTCTGCAAAATGGAAACGGTTTTGTGCCTGGAATGAGAAAAAGGGCCAGAATCCTGGAAAACTGAATTTACCTCAAATATTACAGTATCTAGCTGAGCTGCTAAGCAGTGGGCTTTCATTCTCCTCCATCAAAATCCATGCCTCTGCCATTTCTGCAGAATACAACACTGATCCACCTTTATTCTCTCACCCCCTCTTAAGACAGTTCCTCAGAGGGGCTAAGAATATAAAACCCCCAAGGAAACAACCAATACCTGCTTGTGACCTCAATTTCATTCTAGAAAAGCTGACCTTGCCTCCTTTTGAGCCAGCTGCCTCAACAGATTTGCAATATTTGTCCTGGAAAACAGCTTTCCTTCTGGCTATCACCTCAGCTCGTAGGGTATCGGAACTACAAGCACTCATGGCTGTGCAGCCTTTTATCATCTTCCATCAGGACAGAGTTTCCTTATGAACCAACCCGTCCTTTATGCCAAAGGTGGTATCCAGGGTAGCTTTGAATCAGGCTATACACTTACCTACCTTTTACCCTAATCCACAAAACAAAGGGGAGAGACTTCTACATTCCTTGGACATCCATAGACAGCTGCGTTATTATTTGGACAGAACAAAGCCTTTCAGAAAATCAGAACACCTCTTTGTGTCCTATGCTATAGGAGCTCAAGGAAAGCCAATTTCCAAACAGACAATCTCAAAATGGATAGCCCACTGCATACGCTTTTGTTACTCTTTTCATGGGAAAACTGTACCTGCAAGCATCAGATCTCACTCCACAAGGGCCACAGCTACCTCTGCAGCTTTCCTCAGAGGAGTTCCTACCAAAGATATTTTGGAAGCAGCCACTTGGAGTTCTGTGCATACCTTCTCCAAGCACTACCACCTACCATTATACTCCAAAACTAGAGCAGGCTTTGCCACTGCAGTCTTGCAGGGCATCCTGGCTCCTCCTAGTTCCACCTAGTGCCTACCACCCCTTTCTTAGCTTTGGGATTCTACCCATCTGTTATGACTGCAGCTGTATGCACGATGAACATAGTACAGTTTTGTACCTACCATAAATGTAGATGTTCGAGTGCTAATACAGCTGCAGTCCAGGTTTCCCTCCTTCCCCTCTTGGGACAGGCCTATTGGCTAACACCTCCTCATACAACCTGATTGGGGTATTAATGTATGGTGTATTTGCTTGCAACTACTGTATTTTGATTATATGGCATTGCTTTATTACACAAATTTATGTATTGCCTTCCTTCTGGGGGCACCTGACATCTGGGGCAAGAAAAACTGAAGAAAATGGCGTTGGCTGGTTCTTTTATACCCCTGTCGCACTTACGTCGGGAAGAAGCGACGACAACCGATCCGGACCTAGACTTTGGAATTCGGCCGACCGAGGACCCGCCTGACGGCAGGAGAACCCATCTGTTATGACTGCAGCTGTATTAGCACTCGAACATCTACATTTATGGTAGTTACAAAACTGTACTTTCTCCCCCAAAGGCAGAGGGGGACAAGGTGGACGCCGGCCCAGAGGCAGAGGGGGGACTGAAGAACTTCGGATCATGAGATCCACTTTCCGACAGACCTGTGCAGCAGCCCTGAGGGGTTGCCCAACTGCTCCTCTCTGGAGGCAGTCGGTGGGCGTTTTTTGAGGCACCTGGCTCAATGGGAGTCCATCGTGACAGATCGCTGGGTGCTTCAGATAATATCCAGAGGCTATTCAATCCCATTCATAAACAAGCCCCCTTACTCAAGGCACCTCCCATATGTCCCACCCACTCAACGGGAGGCCGCGGCTTTGGAAATAAAAAAGCTGTTAGAAAAAAGAGCCATCCAGCATGTGCCCCCAGACCAGTCCGGATCCGGCATCTACTCCAGGTTCTTTTTGGTGCCAAAAAGACGGGGGACTTAAGGCCGATTCACGACCTGTCAACAATGAACCTTTTCATTGCCAAGGAGAAATTCTGGATGGTCACGATACAATCCATCCTGCCCCTCTTGCAGGAGAAGGACTGGATGTGCTCCATAGACCTCAAGGATGCGTACTACCATATTCTCATGAACAGACAGTCCAGGAGGTTTCTCTGCTTTCGGCTAGGGGCCAGTCATTACCAATTCAGGGTCCTACCTTTTGGTCTCACCACAGCCCCCAGGGTGCTCACCAAGGTCATGGCAGTTGAAGCGGCCCATCTGAGGCTCCAGGGCATACAGGTCTTCCTGTACCTAGACGACTGGCTCCTCACTGCCCCCACCAGGCATCTACTTTCTCTAGCCAGGGACTTCTTCCTCTGGATGTCACCCCGGTTGGGGATAACCATAAATGTCAAGAAGTCTTTCCTCCAGCCTGTTCAAATGTTAGACTTCATAGGGGCCAGAATAGATACCCTTCAGACCAGGGCCTTCCAAACGTCAGACAGACTTCACAGCATGACTCTGCATGTGCTAGCCCTCTTTCGGTCCCCTGCTCTCCCAGCAGTATTAGTCCTGAGAGCTTTGGGGTCCATGGTGGCAGCGATCAATCTGATCCCCTTACACTCGTCTGCACATGAGGGTTCTACAGTGGACATTGCAAGTCCAGTGGTCTATTCTACACCACCCTCTAGACTTCCCGATTCCCCTCAGCAGGGTTTGCAGGAACTCCCTCATGTGGTGGCTTCAATCCCGAACCTTAGGGAAGGACAACCTTTTGTTATGTCACCACCCCAGGCCACAGTGACCATGGACGCCTCCTGCTTAGGGTGGGGGGGCATTGTGCGAGCAGGACTGTCCAAGGCACGTGGACTCAGACCGAGACCGTACTGCGTATAAATGTCCTGGAGATGAGGGCGGTCCTTTTGGTGTTGCAGGCCCTTCATGCCTCTCTTCCTCCAAGGACTATTGCTATCCAGTCGGACAATATGTCAGTGGTCTGGTATATCAACAAACAGGGGGGAACCAGGTCTTACCCCCTTTGCCGAGAAGCTATGAGAGTTTGGGAATGGGTGATCTCCACCATCTGCTTCCTGTTGGCAATGCACATTCCGGGTTGGTCCAACATACTGGCCCTCAAATTGAGCAGAACTATCCTCTCTCCTTATGAGTGGTCTCTGAATCCTTGTGTAGCGGAACAGATCTTCCTAAAGTGGGGTCAGCCATGCTGCGATCTCTTCGCATTGTGTTACAATGCAAAGTGCAGTGAGTTTTTTGCTCTAATTCCTCCTTCGGGAGAAGCCCCCAGAGATGCTCTAGTCCATGCTTGCCCGCCCGGTCTTCTTTATGCGTATCCTCCACTTCCACTTATGACAAAATTTCTGCAGAAAGCTCGACGGTTGGGGAGCAAGATTATCCTCATAGCCCTATTCTGGCCTCGTCAAGTCTGGTTCCCCTGCCTGCGGTCTCATCTCATAGCTCCACTCTGGATCTTGGATCCCATTCCGGATCTGATTTCTCATCCCTCGGGAATGGCTCCTCCAAACCTGGATGGTCTCAAGCTCTCCGCTTGGCTGATCCAGTTCCCCTAGTTGTCAGGACTCCCGGTATCTCTTCCCTAGTCAAGTCTATCCTGGTGGTTGCACATAAACCCTCTACCAGGAAGATTTTCAGTAGCAAATGGAAACGTTTTTCAATTTGGGCTTCACAAAAGAACTTGGATCCTTTCACCGCTCCTATTTCAGCAGTACTGGAATTCTTGTCTCATATTTTTCAGCAAGAGGCCAGCTCATCTACTGTGAAGGTCCAGCTGGCTGCCATTTCCCATTTTCATACTGGGGACAACTTTGGTTTCCTCGCTGCTGCCAGAATTTGTAAGACCTTTCTAAAAGGCACTTTTCTTTTGAGACCCCCTGTTAGAAATTCATCCCCGCCGTGGGATCTGACCTTAGTTCTTCAGGTGTTAGTTGCACCTCCCTTTGAACCCGCAGCTTCCGTTGATCTGAAGTTCTTGTCATGGAAGACAGCTTTTCTAGTAGCAATTACTTCAGCCAGGAGAGTGTCGGAGCTTCAGGCTCTCTGTATCAAACTCCATACCTTGTGTTTCATAAGGATAGGGTATCTCTCAGGACTAATCCCTCCTTTCTCCCTAAAGTTTCTTCCGAGACGAACATTAATCAGTCCATTAATTTGCCTGTCTTTTTCCCTGATTTCCAGAACAAAGGAGAATATAAACTTCATTTGCTGGATTTCACAGACAGTTACATTTTTATTTGCACAGGACGGCTGTCTTTCATAAATCTGATCAACTTCTTGTCTCCTTTGCTAAGCCTTGACTCTTGCCAGGTGGATTTCGAGTTGTATCTTACAAGCATACAGGGAGTCTGGCTTACCAGAACCAATGGGAGTTCATGCTCATTCTACGCGTTCTATGGCAACTTCTGCTGCATTCTGGTCTAGAGTTTCCCTGGATGACATTTGTTCAGCGGCTACCTGGGCATCCTCTCACACCTTTATCTCTCATTATAAACTGGATTTGGTGTCTAAAGGAAGGGCTTCCTTTGGCTCTGCAGTGCTCCGGAATATCCTTCCTTAAGGGCCTCCCAAGATTCGGGTAGCTGGGGACTCTGTCCCACAGGTTGCTGATCAGCTGAAGTTAACTACTTCAGATAAAGAAGTTATCTACTCACCATAACATTCCATCTGAGTAGGTAAACTTCATTTGTCAGCAACCGTCCCTCCCTCCTTCCACCTGACCTTCATGGTTATTTAGCTGAGCTCGAGGTTCGGACTTATGAGCTTTACTTTGTCCTTGAGTCAGGTGTCTCAGGTTGTTAGTTTGTTTTGTTATGATGTGCAGGTGGCAAACGCGATCTGAGGATTAGAAGAGGTTGCAGTGTAGTATGGGTAAGGGGGAGGAGCTTGGAGCTCAGATCTTTTTGCTTGGTATGCTGCCGGCTCAGATCCGTGTCGGATCCGTAACAAACAGTTTGCTGACAAATTAAGTTTACCCACTCAGATGGAACGTAATGGTGAGTACATAACTTCTTTTTCGAGTGTATTCACTGTTGCAGTCCTGGTTTCCCACCCTCCAGCCCCCTTGTCTGTCTCTCTCTCTCCTCTCTATGTCTATTACTCACCCCTTACAGAGCTGTTGGTATTTACTTTTTACTGGTGGTGTTTTCCCACCATAACTTAGCTCCCTGTTTGGGGAGCTCCTGACATTTGGGGCAACAAAAACTGATGTAATGGTGTCAGCTGCCTGTTTTTATACCCCTGATGACCTGAAGTGACAGCAACCGACACATAAATCCTAAGTCTCTGGTATTCGGGCTGACTAAGGGCTACCTGCAGGCAGATAACCCAAGTGTGTTGACTGCAACAGTGAATACAATCAAACGTCTACATTTATGGTAAATGTACACAACTGTACTTTCTTTTGTATCATATTCCTATCCCAAACTGATGTTTTCTTGGTGCTGCAGCTTTCCTGCTATAAAGGTTGTTTTGCACATTTATGAAGACCAAATGACATTCTTATATCATCTGTAAGGGTTGCTATCATGAAATCAAAGAGGCTGCAGAGCGAATGCTTTAACATCGGAAATGTCATTCATTGATGTGTTTTTTGTGAGATTGCGGTACAGTGAAGATCAGAAAATCTGCCCTTTCCTCACTGTAGTGCAAACTCGGAGTTGGTATACATAATTAGCAGGGGTCTGGGGGTGCAGCCTCCCACACGACTGACTTTGAGGTATGGAATTTTCGTTGTTTAAGCTGTCTGCTCTCTGGTCTTTTTGATCTTGTGATATAGACCCCATCTGAAAAAGTTTTAACCACTTGCATTTGTGCTTTCAGTTCCTTATCTGATTAACTATGCAGTTTTAAGTCATCCACAAAAAAAGATGAGAAGTCTTTACACTTGTTGTTTTCTGGGAACCAAACTGTAGCCATGGCTTAAGCTGTTAAATAGACAGCTTAATGGGTTAGGGGCAAGACAAAAGAGTAGCAGCGGCGAAGAGTCGCCCTGGAATATCCCCCTTTGGATTTTTATCCCTGGAATAATCTGTCCTTTTATCATGGTTTAACTGCAAAGTGGTTTGCCACTGTTATTTGGTCACTGTAATGTAATCAATCAGAGTAGAGTGTATGTTATACATTTTAAATAAACTTTTATCCATGAATGTGGAGTACTATAAAATGCTTTTTTGTAGTTTACCCATGCCATACTCACACTCTTCCCCTTTTTACAGTTCTCCATTATGACTTTATGTAACAACAAATGACTGTACAATATGACTTTATTTTATTACCTTTTTGTTCTGTTTCCATGATTGATTTTTCTTAAAAATGACAATAAACTCTGTCAGCATCAATTCCAGTGTATAGTTTATACATCGTCGGAAGGCAAGTTATTGGGCTGTAGTTTATAGGATAGCATGCAGGTTCACTCTTAAGGAGGAACATCGTTTTTGCTGTTGTTAACCAGGATGGTGTCTCTTCAGAGTGTACATATAAATAGTTCTTACTTATGGCTAAATCTTCATGTAAAGATGTTAATACTTTTAGCAAGAAGTTAGGTACTGCATTTGGACCTGGGTTTTTCAATTAGGAGCTTTCCTTAACTTTGTTTCAATCGCTCTGGCTGTTACTTCATCCCATTTCATAGCCTGTACAGTTGAACTTCTTATTTTCTCTCTTTACTTCTTCTATCCATTTAGCATTTATGCCCGGAGTTAGGAATGATGTCCATTCTTGGCACAGTATTAAAAACCTAAACACTTTAAGAAATTAAATTAAGTTCAGAAACATCTTTGGCATGATCATTTGGCCCCCAGAAATGTTTCAACACTTGGATTGCAAAATAATAAATGTGCATTACACCTATGAAATGATTATCAACAGTTTAGAAAAACTGGGAGATACAAATCTAGATTGTGTGTTATGGAAGTAAAGAGTTGTGCATCATGCCACAGCCTGTGATATGACTGAGGGTCTCTGTACTGAAAGTCTTAATAATTTGGTAAGGTTCTTACACTGTATACATACACATCAAAGACATGAAAACATGAAACACAAACAAGTGTAATGTGGTGATAACATCCAGTACCAGCAGTTAAGAAAGACAAAGCCAGAAGACCAGACATATTTGAAACAAGGAAAGACACAGTGATGATTATTGAGAAAAAAAATACTTTTTTGACTGTTGTGCCTGAATAACTGAAAGATATAACATTATAAAAATCGAAGCATGCAAGCAGAAAGTAGAGCAATGTGAAACAAGGACACCCAGATAACTCCAGTAACAGGAGCAGAAATTGGGCTAATAGAAAGGAATTTTTAAGCATATTTAAATATGCTACTAATATAGCCATAGAAAAACTCACTAAGCCAGGCATTAACCCCTATATCACTAGGTGGGTTGCAAACTGGCTCACAGATGGAGTCCGTTACTTTCACACTGTGGGTTCTAAGTCAGACTGTCGACCAGTTATGAGTGGAGTCCCACAGGGTTTGGTCCTGGGTCCTCTCCTGTTTAGAATCTACTTCTCTGAAGTCCAGGCCAATACAAAGGGTCTCTGGCTGACAAAGTCCACAGATGATTGCAAGTTGGAAGCTGTTATTAACTCCCCAAGTGATGTTGACATCCTACAGAAAGGCCTCACTGAGACCAGCGACTGGTGTCACAACCATGGCCTTAAGCTCAATGCCAAAAAGTATGTCATCATCCCCTTTGGGAAAAACCTGTTTCCCATGAATTACCACATCGATGGTAGCCCACTAAACACAGAAGGCATTATAAGAGATCTGAGAACACAGATTGACAGCAGCCTCTCTTTTGACCACCACATTGCCATTGTGGTCAAAGTCCTTCTATGTGGCACATCTCATTACTAAGGGTTTTGCATCCAGGAAGAAAGAGGTCATTGTCTCCCTCTACTCTTCCCTCATTAGGCCAATCATCGAGTACAATGCCCCATTTGGCATGTACTTCACTAGACACCTGCAACAACTGGAGATGCCGAAAAAGTACCTCACAAAGAGGATCCTAGGCCTTAAACACTTGTCCTATATGGACAGATTCAAAAAACTCCAAACTATTCTGTGTCTCATATCGCCTACATAGAGTCAATCTCTGCTTGACTTATAAAGCCATGTCTGAGCCAGCTCTGTTAGAAATGCTACATCTAAAGAAATCCCAATCCCTCCACACCACATGCTTCAGAGACCTCAACCTTATTACCACAATCAACAGAATGGGCTGGAGGGACAGTTTCATAACCCAGAGACTGCCCATGCTATGGAATAGACTTCCTATACATGTCAAACAGAGCACCTCACTGGCCTTCTTTAAGAGAAATCTTGATGAGTGGATGGGAAATAGAAAATTCACCCCGCGGATCACTCCAGTGGCTGTACTCAACAGAGGCACTGGAAACTAAGGTCGGGTGGCACAATGCCAGGGTAATCCTATGGGCTAGGCTTGTAAAGGCTCCAGGGCCATTAGCCTAGTACACACGTATGAACCTATGATTGAAGCTGACTGGGTTCCTGTTAGATCATCGAAAATGCATAATTTTGAATGCGTCTTCACCAAACTTAAAATAACAAAAACTGAAAACAACGAAGGGGCATATGAGCGATTTCTTTTCCTGGGAAAGAAATCGCTTGCCTGCCTCTGGTAGTTTGCTGTTTTGTAAACAGTAGTGCGATCCTGGAGTTTGTATATTTAGTTGAGGGCTGGGGGGCACAGCCCACATTTTTTTTTTTTTTTTTTTTTGGACAAGCAATTTATTTCCCAGGGAAAGAAATCACTCATATGTAGTTTCACTGTTTTCAGTTTTTGTTTTTATGGGTTCAGTGAAGACGCATTTGAAGTAATGCATCTTTGACATTGTGATATAGACCCGAAGCTGACTCATTCTGCAAATCATCTATTGCAGTGTGTTTCTGTGATTTAACCCTTTTGCATCTGAAAAGATGTAACATTCCTGAACTAATGACCTTTACATTTAAATGAACATATCTGGAACAAGGTTTTTTAGAGTAATTTACCCAACTTTTAACTTTAAACCAGACGTTTACTGGTGTCTTCCCTGTAGAAGTATTGCTTGGCATGTTTATAAAAGTGACCTTTCCTGAAGTATTTAAACTTTTCTGATCTAACTTAGCTAAAAAGTATATGAATTCTTGTGTAATTTTATAATTAATGTGTCCTGTTGTCTCCAGCTTTTTAAACTATTTCTTGATTCTTGGCTGTGTGACATCACACTGGAAATTTGAAAGTTTGTGGAGATAGTGAAGTATGTTGCTGTCAACCGGATGTTTTTTATGTTCTGAAGGAGCACTGCTGAAGGTTGTAGATTTTCTGAAGTACTGCTGGACTGTTGATGTTTTCTGAGGTTTTTCCTAAAGTAGTGTTTCAAATAAACACTGGTACTCCGCAATCTAACAGCCACAATTACTGTATGTCATCTGCTGTGGCTGTCATCTGTATGACATTTACATCTGGAATATCAGAGGTGTCTTACCGAAAGCTCTGCTCTGTAAGGAGTAACTGTAGTGTTGTCTGCAGTGGTCTTATTCCATTTGGAATTCCTTATTCCTCATCACAATAGGTTTCTCATCCAGAAAAAAAGAGATCATTGTTCTCCTCTACTCATCACTCATTAGACTCATTGTAGAGTACAGCGCCCCTTTTGGTATGTACCTCACAAGACATCTACAACAACTGGAAAGGCCACAGAAATACCTCACAAACAGGATTACCAGCCTCAAACAGATGCCCTACGCAGACCGTCTCAAAAAAACTCCAGCTTTACTCCGTCACATATCGCCTACTCAGAGGTGATCTATGCCTAACATACAAAGCTATGTCAAACCCAGAGCTGTTGGACATGCTGCACTTAAAGAAATCCCAATCCCTCCGAGCTACACACTCTAAGGACCTAAACCTTGTCACCACAATAAACAGATCGATTCCTGTCCCAGAAACTTCCCATACTCTGGAATAAACTACCTATCTATATCAAACAAAGCTTCTCATTAGCACCCTTCAAGAAAAATCTTGATGATTGGATGGGAAATAGGAAATTCACTCCGGGGATCACCTCTGTGGCTCTGCTCGACAGTGGCACAGGAAAATCATTTTCTTGGGTAGCAAAAGCCAGGGTACCTTTTTGGCTGGGCATGTATAGACCCCAGAGTCAATAGCCTAGTACCTACCTATGAACCTATGGAGTTCACTGCCTCCCATCTGGAATGCACTGGTGTGCTGCTAGAAAGTCTGGTATGAAGCACTTCTGTTGTAGCTACTGATAGACTTGGAAAAGTGTCAGAGACTGCTTTTACTTTGCCCTGAAGTCCTTTCTGTAGAATCCATGTAGTTTGGTTGCTGATAAGATTACTATGGGGTTTTGGGACTTACTTTAGCTATTGTCCCCCCAGCGATGTTAGGCTTACCATTGAAAGAATTGATAAAACAGGAATTAACTGGAAACAACTGAAATGAGACTAGAATGAATGCCTTTATCTGTTAATTACCCAAACTTGTGCTGAACAGGTGCCAGTCTCTTCTTTATGGGCCAAGTCTTTTTGTACTTTTCAGAATGAATTCTGCACACACTGTAGCTCAGTTAGGAATACTGTATTAGATTTTAACAATATCTGAATGCTGTATCTAAGTCTTCCGTCACATACATTATTACATCAATATAACAGTGCTGATAAACAATAACAGTCTGTAGAAATTCTGGAATTCTGGATAACTGTAACATTGCTGATAAATATGTTCAAAGTTTCTGCACAAATATTTTGATTAATGCTTCAATACTCAGGCTCAAGTGTCTGTACTGCAAAGCCCTTTTGATACGAGTTCAGAAACTAACTTAACTAACTCCCCGGGCCTCTGCTGAAAAAGGGCCTCGGCTCAGTCAGACATTCCTGGTCAACAAACGTAAAATAAAATAAAATAAAATAAATAAATAACTGACACAAATGACCATGCGTGAAGTATTTCCTAATATTAACAAAACCCTGTAATGTTCTACCTAGACCTTTGGCCTTGGTTTTCAGGCCTTTTCCATGTGCCACACAGTGCCTAACTATTAATTTATTATCTAGCATTCCATTGCAAGTGCACATATCTCTCCCTTGAGAAAGGAACATTCTGTAGTTTTCCATTGATTATTATTTCTGTACATCTCATGGTTAGCCAGCAAGATTATCTTTTACTTCTTAACATTTTTTTCCTGAAACTCCGTACATAAATGAAAACACAAATCTGTCTCTATTTTCAGGCCTATTCTAACAGGCTGGTATTGTGAGCATTAGGTTATCCAGGTCTAGCAGCATAAGATTTTATTCAGAGATGTGGCAGTGAGTTATTAATAAGGTATCAGTGCAGTTTTACCATTTCTCTTTATAAAAAAGAGTTGTGTCTTCACATTAATTGCCCAATTCATACTGGCCAGTTAGTATGCACACAGAGAATTTTCTGAACCCCCCCTAGTGTTTTTGTAATGTATCTTGTTATTAGTAATGCAATTGTGTAAATATTATGGTGTGGTGATAATACTTGACAGTATCATGGCAAAGAAGGTAAAGGAGTAAGAAGTGAGACTTTAAAGGGATTTAATTGATTGTGGCTAGAAGATGATGTAGTATTGTATGTGACAAAAGAGTTATTCAGAAATCAAGGTATGTGTGCCATTTGAGTACAATACATTCTTTTACAGTCTGTACATCTTATTGATTTAACTTGATAAATGGTGGCAGTGAAGCTAACAGTTTATTTCAATTTCTTTTATACAATTTCTTCTTTACTTTCTCATTATCTGTTTTTCTTTTGTTCAGTGAATCTCTTGAATGAATGGAAAATACTAGCCCTTCTAGAAGTTCAACAGTTCGATATTCTCTGTCTAACAGAAACATGGCTCAAACCTACAATAAAAGACAATGAGATTATTCCCCCAGGCTATAACATCCTAAGACAAGACCGCTTAAACAAAAAAGGTGGTGGGGTTGCTATTCTCTATAGAACAGGACTGCAGATTAGTAGAACAAATCATAACCTTTCATCTGACACTAGTATTGAAATAATTATTACAAAACTGCAACTCAACCCACAAAAAACATTAAATATTATCTGTACCTATCTTCCCCCAGGAAAAAATCCAACCATATTAGAAGACCTACTAAACTGGCTCTCACTAAATCACCCTCAAGAAACAATACTCTTAGGGATTTTAACATCGACTGGAACTTATGTAAACAGACTAATCCATCCACCCTTATTAACCTGCATGGCTTCTCTCAAATAATCAACTCCCCAACTAGAATAAACAAACTTAATAATAAAGAAAGTATACTTGACTGGATATTAACAAATAGTCCTCAGCAAAACTATACAACAGGAACTCTCCCAGATGACCTCAGTGATCACTCCCTCACTTATATTATTAGGCAAAAAAACAGTACTACTGTCCCCATCCAAGTCAGATCATTCCGTAGTAAGAAATATTTTGACCTCAACCAGTATCAAAATGAGCTCACACTAGTCAACTGGTCACCTCTTAAATCTCTCCCAATAGATGAAGCAGTTAGTCACTTTAATAATACTTTTCTCACTATCCTTGAACATCATGCCCCAATGCGTTCTATGCGTGTCAAATCTAAAACAGCCCAATGGCTCTCAAATAACACTAAGAAACTTATCTTAAGTAGGAATAAAGTCTGGGTGGCGTACCACAAAAAGCCTAACTGATAATGTCACTTTTAGACAACAGAGAAATATGACAAAAAAGCCATCATACAAGATAAAAAGAACTTCTATACTCAGCTTCAGCAATCTTCACCACACCAACCACATAAATTTTGGTCCTCTATCAATAAACTATTATCCCCTGGTAAAGTTGCCACACCAAACCCATCTGGCTCTGACCCAACTGCCCCTTACAAACAGCTAATGCCTTTAACACTTTCTTCACTTCTGCCATACTAAACCTAGCTAATCAACAAAACCCAGATACCTCCAAACTATTTACACCTAGCACTATTCCCCCCCCCATTTCACCTTAAACCCATACCCACTTCTCAAATATTGTCCTTACTTCATAAACTAAAACCTACAACCCCCTCTGCTGACCGATTACCAGCAGAATACCTCCAACTAGGTGCAAAAGCCTTAGCATACCCCATCTCTATACTTATTAACAGGACAATAAAAGAAAGTACAATTCCATCAGTCTGGAAAATCCCTTATATTATCCCTCTTTTTAAAGGAGGTGACTCTACTGAGTACTCTAACTACCGCCCTATAGCATTACTATCTCCGCTTGTAAAAATTATGGAGAAGTGTATCCACAAACAGTTACTAAATCACCTACTAGACCATAAACTCCTGGCTAATTGCCAACATGGGTTTCGACCATACCATAGTACTAGCACAGCCTTACTATCCTTCATCGACTCAATTAACAAAAACCGCAACAATAATACTCCTTCTTCAGCATTCTTCGTAGACCTGTCCAAAGCCTTTGACATGGTCAATCACCAGCTTCTTCTCCATCATTTAAAATCTTTCTCTCTAGATAACCCTGCATTATCCTGGTTCTCATCTTACCTAGACAACCGCAAACAAGCAGTTCTATGGGACAATCAACTCTCTGATCTTCTCCCCACCGCTGTAGGAGTCCCTCAGGGCTCTATTTTAGGTCCTCTTTTGTTTTCCATTTTCATTAATGAACTTCATCTAGCTACTCCACAAACAACTTGCATTCAATATGCAGATGACACTACCATCATTTGTACAGCCTCAACACAGTCAGAACTTCACTCTCTCACACAAAAAACCTTCTCAACTATAGAACAATGGTTCTCTAATCATTGTCTTCTCCTTAACCCCAAGAAAACCAAACTCTTGCTCTTTTCACCCACCCACTTGTCTTCCTGTATCCATTTTACACTTACATCCGATAACGGGACCATTATCTCTCCTGACCAAACAACAAAACTCTTGGGTATCACTATTGACAATCAATTAAAATTTGACAATCATATTAACCTTACAATAAAATCTACCAACAGAAAACTAGGCGCTCTCTACAGAATCAAATCTTTTCTTACCCCTGAAGCCAAAATTACAATAGCTAGAACCCACTTAATCTCAACCCTTTTATATGCTTCCTCCATATACACAAATCTTTCTAAACATAATCTTAAAAAACTTACTACATCATATAACAATATTGCCAGATTTGCAACTGCCTCTCCATATAGAACTCATCATTGTTTAAATCTCAAGAAGCTAGGGTGGCTTGAACTACCACACCTCATGCAATACTATCAACTCACTATTGCCCATAATGCCCTACATCACCCTGACAACACCCCAATACTCTCCACCCTCATAACGCCCTATAACAATCAGAGGTACCTACGCTCCACCAACAAAATACTGGTCCAAACATCCCGATCCAAAAATTCAGCAGGTGACTCCATATTCTCCAACTCAATTGGCAAAATATGGAACAACTTACCACAAGACCTTACATCCCTAACTTCACTCTCCCTATTTCAAACTAAACTAAAATTCTTTCTAAATAACCATTGGCTCTGTTCTTGTCATAACCCTGGTTAGCTCTCTTTTTTCCCCATCTTTATCTGATTCCTTAACGACCTTTCTCTCTCTTCTCTTCTATATACTCTTACAGAGTATTTAATTTTCTTCATCTTTTCTTTTTTTACCATCCTAGATTTAGACTCTACTCAAATGTTTATACAACTTGTTACAAGATTTATTGCATATTTTTTTTGTTTTCCTATTATTGTATATTGATGTATATCTTGACACTGTTTAGTAATATGTAGTGGAGCTTTTCTCCCCGGGCCTCCACTGAAAATGGACATATATCCAGCTGGACTAGCCCGGTAAACAAATGTAAAATAAAATAAATAAATAAATAAAATAAATAAAAGGTACTTACTGATATTTATTCAGTGTCAAGAGAAATAAAATAAATTGATCCCATAGTGGTATTTTCTCATATGAGTAATGCTGTTGGATGTGCGTGTGTGTTTGAAATATATTGAAGCAACTAGTTAATAAATATATAAAATATGTATCATGATAAATAAAAGTGGGGATACCTCATCTGGGATACGTTTAAGTTTCAAGTTAAACATGGTTCTTGGAAAAAAATAATTTGTAGAGTGATAAAATGATATAAAGAGTGGCAGTGGGTGACGATGTATGAGAGGCTAGTACGAAGTAAAATATTCCCTGTCTCAGAGGTGGCTGTGGCTTCTGTGAAATCAGTATATATATATATATATATATATATATATATATATATATATATATATATATATATATATATATATATTTAGGGGCCCCTCTTAGTTGATCCACGACTGTAATCTGTTTACCCTGTTTAAGTGAGAGAAGATCAGCTGGTCAACGGTACCAGTGAGTTTGCTGTTACACCATGGATGGGAAATATGCCGTCTCCCCACTATGGTGAGATTTCTAAGTTGATATACAAGTTGTAGGGGTGCAAAAAAAAAATTATATATATATATATATATATATATATAAAAATTTGTAGATAGATTTTTTTTTTATTTGTACAGTTTGTTAATAGGGTTGTCACCTTTTAAGTGGGCCAAATGGGACATGGAGGTGTGACCAATATGACACTGGCCACACCCTCTACCATTACGTCACTACAGGAGTGGTGAAGTAGATGCTGTTATGGATACGATGGATGGCTGCTGGAGTGGCTGGTTGGCTGGATGCTGGACTGGCCAGCTGCTGGAGTGGCTAACTGGCCGGCTGCTGGAGTGGCTAGCTGACTGGCTGGCTGGCTGCTGGAGTGGCTAGCTGGTTGGTCGGAGTAGCAGTTGGATGGATGAATGACTGGATGGATGGCTGAATGAATGGATGCCTGAATGGATGGCTGGCTGCATGAATGGATGGCTGGCTGGATGGCTGTATGGATGGATGGATGGATGGATGGATGGATGGCTGGCTGCAGAAATGGATGGCTGGCTGGCTGGCTCATTATAAAAAAAAACAAATCTCAGTCTTTTTTTAGCGGCTATAGAAGGGCTTAAAACAAAGCACTCCTACAGCAGTGATCTTTGCAGGGCTTTTCCTTCCCCAATCCCCACCCCTTTCATGAATTGCAGCCAATTGCTGCACGAATTAAAGCACCCGGACCTAACAGGCAGCAGCTTTGTCTGCAGGTCTGGGTTGGTGACGTAACTGAATTGCTGTGGAAAAGCCAGAAGTAATTGCAGCTCTTCCATGGCAATTCAGTATAATTGAAAAGTGGGACTTTTCAAGTCCCACTACTTTTCACAGCGGGCAATGGGGTGAGGCAGCTCAACCCTTTAGCGTCCCATTGACAATGAGATGGGTGGCAACCTTATTTGTTAACTGGGGTAGAGCACTGATCTCACCGGACCAAGTTTAGCCTCATCTCAGAATGTGAACACACATCAAGTGGAAAAATAAAAATAATTCATGCAATAAAACAGCACACTGAGAACAAAGGTATAGTTAATATACAAAAGAAAACAATAATTTATGAAGGTAGTTAACAGAAAGCACTATGTACATCAGTCAGAGTAATTACTTCTTAGGAGTTAGAGAAGAGATGCTTTTGTGAAAATGACAGGCAGTATGTATCGGAGATTAGGGAGACTAGGTTATGTGACCTGAAGCAGAACATTTACAAGCAGTTTGTGATGTGAGAAGTTCATTAACATTTGTCCATAACAGGAAGTAGTTAGAGAGGTCTTTAAGATTTGATAGAAGATCCTGTCAGACCTTGGGTTCAAGCATACAAGGAGAGTGGATAGAGCACTGCAGTCTGGTTTTAGGTACTTGCAAAAGAGGCCCTGAGTGACTATGAGACCTAAGATTATACGACAGAGGCTGTGTAAGTAAGCTAGAGGCAAAAGAAGGGCAGGAGTTTTCATTCAAGAGCCAGAAAAGTTGGGAGCCAAGTAGTAGACTGGATCATTGCTTGAACCATCAGCCAGATGGCTTTGGTTAGTGTAAGACAGTGGTGTTCATACATTGGGGAAAAGGTAATGAAACATCAGATGGAGTGGGAGATTATATGGATGGTGGTAGAATTTCTTTTGTAAACAGATGCTATACGAAGTAAGCAGTACTCAAGTTGGGCTAGAATAATCTCTGCCACTGTCATTTCTTGCTGGTTGGACGAGGAAGGAAACTGGAGAATTTGTTCACTCAAAAGAGCAGGGACTTTATCTTTTTTTTTTCTTTCTTTGAGATGATGGTAGAAGTATCTTTTTTTTTTCTTTCTTTGAGATGATGGTAGAAGTTAAGTGACAGAGCAATATAACAAAAGAAACCAACTGTTTAATGCAAAAGGTCTTACAAGAAGTCTCATTTTACCTACCTTCGTAGCACACTTAGGAAAACAAACAAGGAGCTTAAGGGAACATTAGGAAACACAAAACTGATTTAGCAACTTAAAATAGCTACTAAAACCAAAAATAATTGCAAATCTTTCTCTGTCAGGAAGTTAAAAACTAACACTAAAAACAAATAGTTAAGGCCAAAACATTATATTGGAATTGGTCTGTCTAGGATTACCAAAACAGCAGTCTAATGCTGTATCTGGGTTGTGTTTGCCATGTCCACAAATGTATTTGCCTAGCTGTTCAAAGCCCTGAGAGCCAAGCTATGGTGGTGTCTGAATAAAAAGCTTCTCAATATTGTAGGGGCCCAGTGCCAAGATTGAAGCAGAAGCCTTATTGGGCCAGAGAGACTACTTAGGTGAGGGGGAATAAAAAAGTAGGCTCAGAGATAGTTAGATGGTGATTAACTGTTGTGGACAAGCATGAATACAGAACCAAATAAAATATAGTATATAGGAAGTGGGATATTTTGTCCTGCAAACAGCTCATTAACTATATCAGGAGTTTCATGCCAGTATTAACTAGGCTGAATTAATAATAATATTAATAAAAAGAAATGACAAAAGAAACAGTAAGAAGTGAGGCTATCAAAAGTATGGATTAAAATATTGAATCACTACCTCATTAACTTTTGAGTCCATAAATACCCAAGGTCCTAGGAAACAGAACGCCAATCGAACAGTAAGCTTATTATCCATTGAGTTCATATCAGTCTAAAATCCTGGGGAACTTAGCGAGCCAGAAATATGTTATAGTTCAGTAGTATAAATGATGGCCCAGTTTTTTTAGATTTAGTATTCAGTTAATAGACACTGTTGTATTTAGGCCAGGGTATTTGTTGGCTTGTAGTTTGATTTGCCATTCAAGTTCCATTTTTTCTAGACTGTCATTGGTTTTTCCTTCATATGGATCTTCAGTTAGCTGCTCCATGATGAGAAAGGAAAACTTGTTGTGGCCCAGCTTATCCTTCATGTGCTTTGCTAAAGTGTTATTGGGTGAGTCCAGTCTGAAATCTCTGCAATGCCTTGCAGTTCAAGTTTTAAGTTTATTGATAGTTTTCCAATGTAAAACACCTGGCATTTGTGGCACTGTGCTGTATAGACCACAAATTCGATGCTACAAGTTCCGTAAGATTCACATCTGTAGATTTTTTTGTTATAAGTGCAGTAAAAACCATCTTTGCTGCTCATATATTGGCAATCCTTGCAATAAGGTAAACCACAAGGGAAGGTGCCTCAGTGAAACTATGGGGTTATTGGCATATTTAACAAAGTCCTAAATGTTTCTGTTCCTTCTGATGGTAAACGTAGGTTTAAGTGGAAATATTTTGCTTAGTGTGTTATTGTCCTGGATAATAAGCCTATTCTTGGTGAGTGTTTTGAGTTCTTGACAGTCTATATAGTACATCATAATCATATTGATGTTGTGTTTGTCCCTGTCATTACTGTTTTTCATGAGATGCCTGGATAGGTTGTGGAGGTTGATGTTACCAGGAAAATTTGGATCCGTAGTTTTGCTGAAAGTAATTGGGTCTAGTGTTCCTTCTATGAGTTTTGAGCTCTATCCTCTGGGGAGAAAGTCCTTTTCTAAGTCTGTGATGTTCCTCGTAAAGTTAGACTATTCTGTAGAGGGCTGTGCCATCCTCAAGCCTTGGAATTTGATGACATTCATTTTAGTCTTAAAGGGATGTGTGCTATTGTGGTGCAGAAGTAGGTTGACACTGGTGGGTTTGCAGTATAACTTGTTGGTAATTTTGCTGTTGACGGATGACTTACTGACCTAAAGTTCAAGGAATGTTACCATTTCTTTATTGTGATTATTGCTGAATTTGAGGAATAGAGTGGATTTGTTGATATATTATAGGAACACTCCAAGTTGGGGCTTGTTTCCATTCCAAATGATGAAAATGTCATTGATGAATCTCAGGTAGCATCTCATTCTTTGGAAATGTGGGGAGTTGTAGATGTAATCCTTTCCCCATTTCCCTTAGGCAGTATTTGTGGTGATTGGGACCATGCCCATGGCTATGCCTTTGTTCTGTCTGAAGTGTTATTTATTTATTTTATTTATTTATTTGCCATTTGTTAACTGGGTTGTTTTTGCTGGGCGGATGCCCTTTTTCAGCAGAGCCCAAGGAGAAAAGTTCTATTACAGCAATTATTTTTTTTTTTTTACAACCAATTAAGTATTTAAGCAAACACACAGGTGGACACACATATAGCAAAAAATAGATTATTTTTATACAATGTCTGAAGAGAATGAGAAATTAAACATAGTTGTAAGCTGTTATGTGTCATACAAGCACAGATTCCATATCATAATAATCATTAGGATGGGAAATTTGCTAACCTAAGCGCAGTGAGGCATACAAGTGCCAAGAAAGAGAGGCCCAGGTACTCAGCAAAAGGAAAGGAGGGTTATAGTATGTAAGAGGAGGGTGAGCTAGGAGTTAGATGTATAAAGTGATTGAAGGATAGTAGGAGGGAAAGGTCAAAGAGCAGGAAAACCTAGAATACAAATGGGAATAGCTATTTGTAAGAGATGGTGGAAAAAGGGGGGGTGTAGGTAGAGTGGGCAGAGTTCATGTAGGATCATTACAGGAGCAGTTCCAGGAGTTAAGGAGATATTTCTTTATAGTGAGTTTGAGGTTGCAAGGATTTTGGATGATTCTAATATGGAGAGGAAGTTGTTTCCAATAGAAGCCCATTAAGTGGCTATATAACATTTTTCCTATAGATTTATTTGGTTTTGTGATTTGAAGGAAGTGCTGGTCAGACCTACAAAGTTCCCGGTTGGGGACATAAGGAAAGATGATGGTTGCTAGAGATGGGCAGGCTGTGGGTTGATGGAGGATACTATGAGTTAGAAGGAGTTGAGGCAGAAGGAGCTGATTATGGAGTTCTAACCAGTGGAGTTTTTGTAAGGAGAGGCAGTGATGTGAGCGATATTGGAGATTTGTGGCAAAGCTAGCATTTTTTTTGTAGGTAAGCTCTAGGTTGGTTGACAAATTTTTGTGGAGGTTAGTGAAGTTTGGGGCAGCGTATAGTAGGGTAGGCAGTAGGTATGCTTGAGCTAGGGACAATTTAGATTCTTGTGTTAAGAATTTTGTATTTCTGTAGAACAGTCCTATTTTTGGTGTGTCTTCTTGATGCAGTTACTGATGTAGATGTCAAATTTAAGTTTGTCATCTGTAATAACCCCAAGAAGTTTAGTGTATGATTCAACCTTAATAGTAGTGTTGTTTAAGGAAGAGACTGAGAAGGAGGTTTTGAAGTGTTGGAGGGATTTGGGGAGGAAGAGAAGTAGTTTAGTTTTATTGGGGTTAAGTAAGAGTTGGTTAATTGTGAGGCATCTTTCAACTGAGTGGAGAGTGTTCTGAGTTAGGGAGCATATGTGGGGTATACTGTCAGAGGTTGTGATAAGGGTGAGTTGGTGCATTGTATAAGTGTGGAGAGGAGGCAGAATTGGTAGAGAGTATTAGTAAAGATGGTAAATAGTAGTGGACTCAGGATGGAGCCTTGGGGCACACCAGTTTGGACAGGGAGGAAAGGTGAAGTTGCAGAGAGCCATTTGACTGATTGAGCTGAATTTGATAAGTAAGAGGAGAACCAAAATAGAGTAGAGGTATAGAGATTAAAGGAGGAAAGCTTGGAGAGAAGGCGGTATCTGTCTCTAAATTTGAAGTAGTTGTCTTCCAGAAGATGCCTTAGCAGTCTGCAAAGGATTTCAGTTGCAGAGGTCTTGGTATGCCTCAGTAATTGTTCTTATACAGTAGTCATCAGGAAAAACAGTGTAAAGAGCTTCTACATCGATGGTGATGAGGATCTTATCGCCAGTCAAAGGAATGTCTTTGGTTTTCTTTAGGAAGTCCAAGGTATCAAGGATATATGATCTATTTTTCTCTGCTAAAGGCTTGATTTGGACTTCTAGGTATATGGAGATGGACTCAGTGATTCTTCCTCCACTCACAATGACCAGTCTGTATGGGGGATGTTGGATATTTTTATGAGGTTTTGAGGTACCAAAGAAAAAGAGGATCCTTGGGTGTGAGACTTGGAGGAAGTCAGATAAATTATTACTCATTAAAATAAATTATTACTTATTAAAATAAATTATTACTCATTAGTCCTTCATCACTGAGAGAAATGAGTTCTGTGATAATTGTCTGATATCCTGTCCCAATAACATCAATATTGCATTCCTCATAGAATTTTCTGCTTATAAGTATGGATAAAATCTTCTCGTAAGAGGTGGCGTCAGTGACAAGGATGTCACTTCCCTTGTCTGCCTTCATCACTCTTCTGATCAGGTCTCTGAAGAGCCAACAGTTCATTAGGCATAATGTTATGCAATTTCTTAGGAGGTTCTTTTAGGATCTTACAAATATCAACTTCACATTTGTTCTCAAATGCCACGACTGTGGGGTTTGGGGAGGACAAAAGCTGATGTTTTTTTTCCCATTTTTGGTGGATATGCATTTCTGTGAGGTTCTGATTTCGTGTTTCTCTGTCATGAAAAAATATTTTCAGGTTAAGCCTCAATGTGAATAGTTTCAAGTCGATGATTGCCTTAGTTAAGCTGCGGCATTGCTGACAGATAAAAGTGAGGCGTTTTTGTAATAATTCCTGCTCACTTGTGGTGAGTGGTTTCATAGAATGATTCCAAACATTGGTTATTCTTGTGGGTTTGTTTTGTTCCTTCAACCTTGGTGATTGGGAAGTTTGTTGGGAGCTTTCTATAAATATTTAATTCCAAGCCATGTCCAATGTCTCTGATGGTAATTGTTTATCAGAGAATTTGTCAGTCAGGGTTGCCATTTCTCCTTGGAATGATGTGGTTGTGAGGTTTTCTCCAAGTGGTTTGGTGTGGTGCTGTATTGCCAGGGTGTTTTTACGTTCATTTGGTTCATGGATCCAGGGCCCAGTTTCAATGAGGCGTGGTCTGCTTGAAAAACCTGTGGTGGTGTATCTGTATTTAGAAGAGCAGAATAATCCAAAAAAGGTAGGCTTAAATGTAGGTCAGGAGGGGTAATATTAATTGCATTGTTGGTGTTTTGTAACCTCTTCTAATGTAGCAGTTCCTTTTCTGTGTGTGGTTATGGTCCTATGTATGATCCATGTCTTGATCTTTGATAAAAGTCTCTTTTCATTTTCTAAATTTTTTTAATCCTGAGTTTGTTTTTGAAGTTATTGATTTTTTCTGCCAAGGTGCGAAATTTGGAGTCTTTTTCTTTTAGTGTGTTGCATGCTGCATCCTGTTTAATAAGGCTGGCATTGGTCAAAGACTGCTGGGCCTTATTGTGTGAAAGTAGTGAGCTCACTAGTCTTAGTCCAGAGTCCCAGAGTCTGTCATTCCATTTTTCAATTAGATCACCATTGATGTCATGACAGCAGAGCCTTTATTGGATTTTCAATAGTTTGGGTACTCGTTTTTCTAGGCGATAATTGAGGTATAGCTCTTCCCGTTGCAGGCTGTTTAGTCTATAGAGGGTATTTTCCAGTTGCTCCAGTAGTTCTTTCTTGGTGGGTGAATCACAGTCCCTTTCATTCTAGGTATTGAGTTTCAAATCCATTGTTAAGGATGGTTTAGAGATAATCTTGCTGAACTATGATTGCTCAGTATGGTCCCTTTATTGACTGGTTTACAGAGATTATGGTAAAAATCCTGTCAATATACAGCCATATAATGATGGGAGTCAAATAAATTATAAGCCAAAATACTGTGCTCTCATAAGGGTGTTAATCACTAACATGCCAGCAACCTCCTTGCTTGTAATGTGAGGTTTAGATAGAGAGAGGATAATCTGTTTAGGGCCTGATGTTCTTCGTGTTTCCTTGCTGCAGTCATTACATTTGGGTTATCTGCCTGCAGGTAGCCCTCAGCTGGCCTGAATACCAGAGTCTTGGATTCCTGCGTCGGATGCTGTCTCTTCTTCCATGACATCAGGTCATCAGGGGTATAAAACATGCAGCTGATACCATTACATCAGTCTTTCTTGCTGCTTGGTGCCCGAAGTAGAAGCAGTTCACAAGTGCCGGTCAGCCGACTCCTGACATTTTCATTTTTGAATTTCAGAACCGAAGTCTTCAAAAAAGCTAAGTACCCCATTGGGGGTCCTTTTTCTTGCTCTTAACCGATGTCAGTAAAAGTTAACAATTGTCTTACCTGTGGAAAGCAAATACCTCATAAAGATTTTCATTCGTACTGCATTCCTTGCCTACGCCCAGACCACGACTTCCCTTGCTGTCGGTTTTGTGCCTTATTCAACCCCTGAACTATTCGTCATCGGTCTATTTTTGCAGCAATTTATTTTGGTACTCGGTATAACTATCCAGAAATGGCTTCGGTAAGCCATTCGACTACCGATATTGTGAAAACACGTAAGGCTAAAGACAGAGACAGACCACATAGGTCCAAAACTGCCGACGACACTTCTGTTAAGCTAGTCGCCAGTTAGCAGTACTCATTGAGGTGCTTTTTCAGCCCCTGATACCCGCTACTTCAGATTCACAGGCCTCTACCGAGACCTATTCGGAGTCCAGTATGCCGCGAGATACTTCTTCGACTATGAAACCTGCGGATGTCTGTACCTTGGATGGGTCCGGAGCAGCTGTGCAGGCACCGACTTCTGAGGGTGTATTCAGGCCTACATACTTGCATTTTAAACCGCTATCTTCTTCATCCAGACCTAAAACTTGACCCACGCTTAGAAAACCGACATCCAAACCGCATGGTCAGGCCCATATGCCTAAAAAACAAATGCTTAGAATGGCTGAAAACCTTATTACTGTAATTAGGTGAAGCCAGCCGTCCCCCTCTAAGAGACCTAGAACTGATTTTCCTTCAGATTCTTCTGATCAGGATTCTGATATTTCTGTTTCTTCTGATTACCAGGATTTGCCCTTATCTACTTATGAGGATTCTGATGCAGAGGATTCCATTCCCTCTGTTTCCGCTCCAGAAGATTTTTCTTTTGGTGAAACCTTGCACACTCTTAGGGAGCATTTCTGCTGGGAAAGCCAGGATTACTCTGACTCCAAAAAGAGGTGTAGGGAATTCTTACTCCTTCCTCAACACAGGCCTTTAGCTATCCCTCCTGTTCTGGACATTGTAGATGATGCTTTCTTGAAATCTAGCCTGTCCCCAGACACTTTACCTCCAGCTCCCAGAAAACCTGACAGGTATTACAGAGTACCTGACTCTCACAAGTTCCTATTCAAGAATCCTACTGCGGATCCAGAGACTATTTCCCAAGGTCCACAGGGCATTAAGGCTACCACTGCCAAAAATCCTACCCCTTCTGATAGAGATTCTAGAGCTTTGGACAGATGGGGCAAGAAGGTATACACTTCTGCTACTGTGGCCATTAGGACTTTAAATTGCCAGTTTCATATGTTAAAGTACCAGTAGCATATTATGGGACTACTTAAACAGAAAATGATGTTGATTCCTGACTGTGCTGAACACAAAGAATTACAGGATTTAATGCATTCTGCTGAACAAGTTGGTAAACATACTTTGCAATGTGGTTTTGAATATTTAGAAGCATCTTGCAGGGCTGCTGTCACTGGGTCTGTAATGCTTGGTTTAAGGAGCAAAACTTGCCAGATCATGTTAAAGCTAAATTACTGCATGATCCCTTTAACCAAGACTGCCCGTTTGGCAACAAAGCAGAAGAAGCCCTCAAAAAGATGGAGGAAAAATCTAAATATATGCAAACTATTAAAGATTTCCTGCAAGTACAGCCTCCCAGATTTAGTAGGCATTGGCCTTCAAAGAACTGGTCCTTCCCAGTCTCTTCCAGACCTTCTCAGTCCAAACCCAGCAACAGCAGACCACCTAGGTTACAGTCTCAGGCTATGCACAGGCCTAAAGCAGTGGGGGGTTCCCACTTCCAACACAGGAAGTAGTAAGACACACCCCTACGGAAAAATATCACAATGACTTAACCATAACCCTTCCAAGCCTTGCTCAACTACCTGCCCCCTTAGGAGGAAAGCTCGCCCTGCTTGCAAAAATGGGAACTCATTACCCAGGACAAATGGGTTTTAAATATAGTTTTCCAAGGATACAAATTCCACTTCCACTCCTACCAACCCCAAACGGTTGACCAGACCTACCCCCAAAACAGTGGGCAGAGGCTCACCAGCAGGTTCTCTGTCTTCTAAGTATCAGGGCTGTTCAACCAGTCCCAGCAGAAGAAAGGGACAAGGTTTTTATTCAAGACTTTTCCTGGTACCCAGAAAAGACAACTCCTGGCATCCTATCCTGGACCTCTCTATTCTGAACACCTTTTTGGTAATCCCAAAATACAAAATGCTAACCCTTCAAAAGCTGCTTCCTATGCTAGGCAAAGATGACTGGTTGGCAACCTTAGACTTAAAGGAAGCTTACATGCACATTCCAATAAGGGAATCTTGCAGGAAATACCTATGCTTCAGGGCAGGCTCCATGCACTATCAGTTCTCTGCACTTCCCTTTGGCTTATCTACTGTGCCCAGGGTTTTCACAAAGTGCCTAGCTCCAGCCATTGCATTTTGCAGACAGAGAAATATTCAAATATACCCATACCTGGACGATTGTCTGATACAGGCAGAAAGCCAGGACTTGCTATTAAAACATCTGGCATTCATAAAGAAGCTTCTAACCTCACTGGGGTACACCATAAATGAAAATAAATCTCACCTAGTTCTCTGCCAACAGATTGCATTCCTGGGAGCAAGCTTGAACACAACTTCCCAGATGTCTTTCCTCACTCCAGAGAAACAATTTTATTTGACAACCTACTTCAAACTACTGGCCACAAAGACCCAGCTATCTGCAAGGAAAATTCTGCAAGCCCTGAGGTTCATGGCCTGTTGCGTTCTACTAATTCCATATGCAAGACTGCATATGAGGAAACTACAATGGTATCTAAAAAGCCTATGGTGCCAACATTCTCAGGACCTGGAATTAATGATTCCTATCATTCCTTGTATAAATACAGAGTTCCTTTGGTGGGCAGAGGCCTGCTACCACAACAAAGGGCTCCCTTTCACTCTACCCCCTGCAGCCCAAACCCTAACAACAGGCGCATCAGACTATGTGTGGGGGGCTCACTTGGCAGGGCAGTGCATTCAGGGCAAATGGAACCCAAATCAGATGCACCTGGATATCAACCAAAAAGAAATGTTAGCTGTACAGAATTCCCTGTCAGCCTTCAAAGACCACATCCTTCCAGGACAGTTATTGGTAAAGACAGACAACACCACAGTTCTGTGGTACATAAACAAACAGGGGGGAACCCACTCGTACCCTCTCTGCAGACTAGCCATGGCTCTGTGGAACACAGCCTTGAGCTACCAAGTGTACCTACAAGCTCAATTCCTGCCAGGCAAGCTAAATTCACTGGCAGACGACCAAAGCAGAAATATCATGGACCCACACGAATGGAAACTGGAACCAAACATATCCAACCTCTTGAGGAACAAATGGGTGACTCCAGAGATAGACCTGTTTGCCTCCCCTCAGAACTACCAATTGGACAAATTCTGCACAAGGACTCCCCACAGTCAAGCTTGGAAATTGGATGCCCTGTCCAGTTTATGCCTTTCCCCCTCTGCCTCTCCTCTAGAAGGTTCTGCTAAAGATCAAACAGGACAAGCCAAAGACAATACTGATCGCACCTGACTGGCCACGTCAGCATTGGTAACCCTCTTGCGCAGTTTGATACTGCTAGAGCCATGGCACCTACTTCAGACACCTTTCCTGCTGTCCCAACAGGTGGGCCAGATTCTGCACCCTCAGCTTCAAACCCTGAATCTTGCAGCCTCGCTAATTCCTTGAGCTGTCCAATAGCATCCCTCAGTAAGCAGGTGCTAGATGTCATTCTGGAAGCAAGGAGGCCTATAACTAGAAAATCCTATGCTGAAAAGTGGAAAAGATACTGTTCCTGGAGCCATACTCAGGGGATGGGCACAATGGTGCCCAGCTTACCTCATATTCTTCAGTACTTAATAGAAATGCTCCACAAGGGCCTATCCTTCTCGTCAATTAAAATTCATGCTTCTGCCATTTCAGCACATTATAATACTGAACCACCCCTCTTCTCTTACCCCCTGCTAAAGCAATTCCTCAGAAGGGCCAAAAATTTAAGATGCCCCAGGCGAGCCCCTACTCCAGCCTTGGACCTTAACTTTGTATTGGAAAAGCTCTCTCCCTCCATTTGAACCAGCTGTTACTGCAGAGTTCAGATTCCTTTCTGGGAAAACAGCCTTCCTTCTAGCCATCACTTCAGCAAGAAGAGTGTCTGAATTACAGGCCCTCATGGCAGTGGAGCCCTTCATTATATTCCATGTGGACAGGGTTTCCCTCAGAACCAAGCCTTCCTTTATGCACAAGGTGGTGTCAAGTGTGGCCCTAAACCAGTCCATTCATTTGCCTACCTTTTTACCGAATCCACAAAACAAAGGAGAACGAATACTGCATTCTTTGGACATGCACAGACAACTTACATTTTATTTGGACAGGACTAAGCCTCTCAGAAAATCTGAACAGCTGCTAGTTGACTTTGCTGCAGGGGCAGAGGGGAAGGCCATTTCAAAGCAAACCATTTATAAATGGATAGCCCATTGCATTCATTTCTGCTATAAGCCCCATGGAAAACCTACCCCACAGGGGATAAGATCACATTCCACCAGGGCTGCATTTCTTTCTTCCTACCTTACTACTGTTATAAGAATTGTTTGTAACCTAAAGGAGGGCTGGTTCTGGAATTACACTCCCTAATTTTGCTCTCCTTAGCTAACTACCTTTTTGCTTATAACCTGCACTATTTTTAGTAGCTCCTCTAGTATTTTTCCTCCAAACAATACAATACTATTACCTGGCCATGTTACAGCTCTCATGCTGGGCTGATTGATTACGCACTCTCCTCTAGTTGTTTCTGCCTCGCTTCGCTCCCCTCCCTACCCCCTTATCCCACCCACCCCACGTGGTCCTACTCTTATACCTCACAAACCACACCTCCTCCCTTATTACACCTATCCCAGCTAACCATCCTCTTGTAAAAGTCCTCCCCTTTGATTACCTCACTATCCTTAACACCCTCTTTTTGCTTCCTTGTCTACACACCAAGCCTTAACTTTCTCCTTCAACTCTCACCTTCTCTCACTCCTTTATACTACTAGTTACCTTCTGTATTTTTATACCTTCCTGCTTTAAACGCTCCTTTCCATCCCCTCAATATGTCATTCAAATCTAATACAAATCTATCCAAGATCCCTCATACCAAATCTATCCTTGCTAAATCATTACTCATACTCACTCTTTCTTTACTTCTCTCTCTACCCCATCTCCTCACATCCTATGAACAAAACCTTAATTTTGACATTAATTATTGTTTCAAACAAACAACCTCAGATCTTTCCTCCCATAAACTAACTCATTTAAATATTACATCTACCTCTTCCTACCTCCTTGCTAGATATCATCGACTTACCCACATTAAATGTAATCACCTTGTGCTAAGACGACTAAGATACCTTTCTTGCTTCTCTACTAATTCATCCTTACCATTTATCCTCTCAACCCTAAAGGATGGTGATATACATCCCAACCCAGGGCCCTTAAATACCTCTCTTGAAACCAGTCCCATTCTTTTAAGCTCCACTTTGCCATCACCAATCTCTAACTCTACTTCTTTACTTATAGGACATCTTAATATCCGAAGTATAACAACAAGGTTAGCCACCTTCATTCTCTTACTGACTATCATTCCTTTGATATTCTATGTCTAACAGAAACCTGGTTAAAACCCTGTACTAAAGATAGCGAAGTCATTCCTCCAGGCTACAATATCCTTAGACTTGACCGTAATTCCCGTAAGGGTGGGGGTGTAGCTCTACTATTTAAAACGGTACTTCAAGTATCCTTAGTACCTTATGTTTCACAAGAAGCCACCAAGGCTGAACTCCTTATTTCTAAACTACAACTAAACCCTAATAAGTCAATCTATATCATTTGTATTTATCTACCTCCTGGAAACTCTACTATTATAGAAAATATCCTTAACTGGGTATCTTCCACATACCCACAAGAAACTATCATCCTGGGTGACCGTAATCTTGACTGGTCCTCTGTTAACTCAGATAACCCTGCTACTCATATAAATCTCCATGGCTTTACTCAGACAATAAACACTACAACCAGGATTAATAAACCTAATAATAAAGAAAGTATATTGGACTGGATTCTTGTTAATAAACCTCAACAAACATATCAGACTGGTACCCTACCTGATGACATTAGTGATCATACCTTAACCTACATCATAAGACATAAGAATAGTACTTCTAATACTACAATATTTAGAATCTCAAGAAGTCAGAAACATTTTAGCCCTCTCCTATTTCAAACTGAATTGAATGCCTGTAACTGGCATCCTCTAAAATCTCTCCCACTTGAAGATGCTGTTAAATATTTCAATGACAAATTTCTTACAATCCTTGACAATCATGCTCCAAAACGAACCATCAGAGTAAAAACTAAACCTGCCCCCTGGCTAACTAAGGAAACTAGACAAAAAGTGTTGCTTAGAAACAAATCCTGGATAAAATGGAGAACTAGTAAATCTCCTTTAGATCATCAAACCTTTAAATACCTGAGAAACAGTACCAAAAAAGCCATACTTTCAGATAAAAAAGAACTACTATAGTAATCTTCAGAAAATAAATCATAACAATCCACAGAAATTCTGGACTTATTTAAACAAACTTCTGCACCCTGGACAGACTACAACCCCCCCCCCCCTTTGGATCAGACAAAAACACAGCCCATGAAACTGCCAATACCTTTAATTCCTTCTTTATTGACACTATTAACTCTCTGGCCTCTCACCTCTCCATTGACTATTCTAGTATCCCGGATCTCTCATCTCTTAATTGTCCTATGTTTAAACTACAACCTATCCCTACCACCTTTATACAAAAATGCATCCAAAAACTTAAACCTTGCACTCCCTCTGCTGATCAACTTCCATCCGAATTTCTTCAAAAAGCAGCAAGTGAAATAGCCTATCCTATATCTATCCTTATTAACAGAACCATTAGTGAAGAAACCATCCCTGATATCTGGAAAATCTCTTATGTTATCCCATTACACAAGGGAGGCAGCTCGACTGAGTACAATAATTATAGGCCCATTACACTCTTGTCACCACTTGCAAAAATCATGGAGAAATGTGTACATTATCAGTTAATGAACCATCTAACTAAACATAACATACTAACTAATTGCCAACATGGCTTTAGACCATCTCATAGTACTACCACCGCTCTCCTTTCCTTCACTGACTTCATCAATAAAAACCGTAATAATAATATTTTATCATCAGCTCTATTTTTAGATCTCTCCAAAGCCTTTGATATGGTCAATCACTCCCTGCTCATACAAATTCTGAAATCTCTTTCTCTAGAACCCAAGTGTATTCATTGGTTTACTTCCTACCTCAACAACAGGAAACAGGCAGTCCTCTGGGACAACAAACTCTCTTCTCTCTTACCAATCTCTCTTGGTGTCCCCCAAGGCTCTATTCTTGGTCCGCTTCTATTCTCCCTTTTCATAAATGACCTTCAGGTAGCTATACCACAGGCAACATGCATACAATATGCTGATGATTCCACACTTATTTGCTCTGCTAAAACAATCTCTGAACTACAAACTACTACACAAAATGTATTTAACAATGTAGAGTCTTGGTTCTTAAAACGTTGCCTACTTTTCAATGCTAAAAAAACAAACTCCTGCTATTTAAGCCAACTACTAGGTCCCCCCCTTTAGAATTTTCTATTTCCTCCAGTAATGGCACCCTTATAACACCTGATTCTACTACCAAGCTGCTAGGTGTCACAATAGATAACTGCCTCACCTTTGATTATCACATTAATAATACTATTAAAACTGTAAACAGAAAGCTGGGCGCCTTATACAGAATCAAAACGTTTCTAACTCCTACAGCCAAAGCTACACTTGCCCACTCTCATCTGGCCTCTACCCTTCTCTATGCATTGCCTATTTACACTAACCTAAAGCAAACTAACCTATCTAAACTGTCCAACACTTATAACAACATAGCCAGATTTGTTACCGGAAACAAATTTAGGACTCATCACTGTCTAAACCTACAACAACTTCACTGGCTTGAACTAGAAAACTCATTGCTTCTTTCCCAACTTGCATTTGTCCACAGGTTTTTCTACCATCCCAATAATACTCCTATACTATCCAACCTCTTTACTCCATATAGCAACCTCAATTCACTTTGCTCCTCAAATAAACTTCTTGTAACCTTAACTAAAACTAATAACTGTGCTGGTGCTGCCCTTTTCTCTAACTCCATTGGTAAGTACTGGAATCATCTCCCTTCTGAACTAACTTCCATTCCATCCTTGGCTCTCTTTAAGCAAAAACTCAAAATATACCTTAAAAAACATTGGCTATGCTCCTGCTTTAACCCTGATTAAACTTGCTCTACCTCCTCTCATTCTACTCCCTCTCCCTGCTAGCCTAGCACCTCTCTACAAAGGCTGTCCTGCCTTCTCCACTCTTTTCTAGTAATTACTGGAATTTTAAGTTTGAATTATCTTTTCTTTATTTGACTGCTCTAAAATGTTTATATTCAACTTTTGATCATGTATACATTATGTAGTTAGACTCGTAGAGTGTAGTTATGTAAACTAATTTATCTCTTGATATTACTTCTTTTGTATTATATTACTATTTGTCTCTATATAGAGCTTTTCTCCCCGGGCCTCTGCTGAAAATGGAAATATATCCAGTCAGACTAGCCCGGTTAACAAATGTAAAATAAAATAAATAAATAAATAAATCTACCTCTACAGCCTTTCTCAACGGAGTCCCTACCAGGGACATCCTAGAAGCTGAAACCTGGCACTCTGTACATACGTTCACCAAGCATTACCACTTGCCAATTTTTTCTAAATCCAGAGCTGGTTTTGTCACTGCAGTTTTGCAGGGCTTAATAGCTGGTCCTAATGCTCTCTAACTGCCTCCTCCCTTCCTTAGCTTTGGGAATCAACCCAAATGTAATGACTACAACAGTGAAACACAAAAAACATAGTACAGTTGTGTACACTTACCATAAATGTAGATGATCGAGTGTATTCACTGTTGCAGTCCTAGTTACCCTCCCTCCAGCCCCCTGACTTCTCTTGGTTTTTCCTTTCCTTCTTGTTTGGTGTATCTAAGCTTTCTGGTGTATTTGCTTTTTGATGGAGGTGTACCATAACATATAATTGCTTCCCATTGTGAGGGCACCTGACATCTGGGGCAAGAAAAACTGATGTAATGGCGTCAGCTGCATGTTTTATACCCCTGACAACCTGACATCATGGAAGAAGAGACAGCATCTGACGCAGGAATCCAAGACTCTGGTATTCAGGCCAGCTGAGGGCTACCTCAGGCGGGTAACCCAAATGTAATGACTGCAACAGTGAATACACTTGAACATCTACATTTACGGTAATTGTACAAACTGTTCTTTCTTTGGACCAGGATTCATTGGTTTCCATGTTAATTAAAATACTACATTGAGGTTTTGAAATCATTATTTTTTTTATTATTATTTTAACACCTTTATTGAATTATCACTTAAGACATGGGCAAAGGTACAGTCACAATAAAAGAAAAAACATATTAACGTATTCACAGTTTCAAATATTATACAGCACATATATTCTTGTATATATTTATCATCAGTTCTACAGTAAAAAATGATGAATCACTGCCTTTCCTTAAACCTTATTTCTCTTCCAAAACATTATTCTGCATATGTTGTTCCCAAAACTTCTATTTTTTTCTTTTTGATTTTCTCCTACCCTTTTCTACAGATCACACTTCCAGTTTATCTCTGTTATAATATTCAATACTTCAGATACAGGTTAGACTTTGATTGCCATTTTCAAGAAACTGCTTTTTTTGGCTGCCATCAGAATTACACTTAGCAAGGCCTTACTATGTCTAGGCAATTCAGATCAGCTCAAAAAATGATTTCCTTAGTTGCATCTGTTTCCTCACCCAATATTTCTGACAGAGTACTCTGCAGGGAATTTTTAAAGTCTGCCATTTCATTATACTCCCAAAGCACATGTTCACAGTTCCCTCTTTCTTCCTCATCACATCTACAGTATTTGCCCTGTACCTGAGGAAAATTCTTTGGAGTCGGGGGTATTAAAATACCTCTACAAACAATTTCATGTAAAAATCCTACATCTTCTAGACTCTGTTGCACATTTGGTAGACATACATATGCCCTCCTATTGTTTACTTGTAAATTTCTTATCCAATCTCTCATCCCAACCTTTCCTAACCTCCTCTGAATGATTCCTATTGTTACTGTGAAGCATTTTATACGCACTAGTAATTATCAATTTTCTAACAGCAGCTTCCTTTCCAGATTCAGTTTATAAACTCTATCAGAGCAAGTCTTTCACTTAGAATTCCCTTATCCCTTCCTTTTTGCATATACTCAGATATCAGTCCTTGATAGGAACAGCAATCCCTAGCCTGCAGTCTAAATGTCTTCTTGGCTTCTTCCTATTCTGTTACCATTTCCTCAAGATACCTTTGTTCCTTTGCCAGTTTTCTCTAGTAAATTCCAGCCCCTACTTGCCTTTTTGCTGTACCCCTAATTGCAGTAATCCTTATCAGCAAAATATTTTTTCTCCATCTCCAGGGTCATGTTGGCTTATTTCTTAAAGCTGCTTCTGCTACTTTATGAGTATAATATTCTGTGTGGGTGTTATTTTCCTTATGGGTCGTAAGTACTTCGGTTTATCATGTCCCCATAAATTTGTGTATTGTTGGGCCAATTCATGTGTGGGTACAAAGTTTACAGCCACAGCCTTTGTTTTGTTTTTATTATGTTTATATTCCAAAAAAACTTCAAATGGTCTTAGGATGTTGCACAGCACTGATAAGTCTTTTTCAGGTTTTATCAGGTACAAAAATAATATTGTCTGCAAATAAAGCCATCCTGTCTGGATTATCATACCGATTACAGTATATCCATGCACAGTTTCTCTGCTCAGACACAACTTGTCAGAAAGGAATCCTCCTACTTTAATTTTTGCCTTTGATCCCTGATATATCCTCCTAAATAACCTTATTATTGTATCAGGGAATGCAAATGCTTCCATTGCCCTACTCAGAAAGTTCCAGCTTATTCTGTTAAATGCTTTCTCTGCATCAAGACCCAACAACAGCAGTATTTTCTCGGTCTATGTTACATAGTCGAAGTCTTATAACTTCGAACACGTAATGTTAGAACCATTATGTTTGAAGTTACAAAACTTCGACTGTGGATAAAAAACACAGCAGAAAACAAAGTAAACTGTTTTAAGCAGGGGGGGCAAGCCCCCCCCCTGCACCCCCACACCCCCCGCTTCTTAAATATACCAACTCTGAGATCGCACCCCATTGAACAAAATGGAACCCTCAGCTTACGAAGATTTCCATTCAAACACTCAAGCTTTTACAAATTTGAACTTATGGTCTCGACCATTTGAGATTCAAACTTGTAAAAGTTCGACTACGTGCTAGGAACCCTATTTTCTTACACTCTGATTCCATCTGGATTATTATTGCTCTGTTAATGCTGTCATTAATTAGATAGAGGAGCTAAGAAAATTTTTTATGTATTTATTTATTTGATGTTTGTTTATTAGGATAGTTCATCTGGGTGGTTGCCCTTTTCAGCGGAGGCTCAGGGGGAAAGCCCCACAAATTACAGTTAGCAACACATGTATCATAAGGCAAAGACATCAACTTATAATTAATATATATAACTCAGCTGTTGTATAAACTGGAACACAAATACAATTAAGAAGGTCAATACAGTTGTTCAGTTTAAGAAATTAACTAGTTATACAGAGAGTTATACAGAGTTTATACAAGATAGTACTTTTGGTACATGAATATTTACAAAAAACTCTAATTTACAAGTTTGTTTCCAAGTTTCCAGCTCTTGATTAAATAGTTAGAGTTATGTTGGAGTAGAGCATTGACAGTGGTTAGGCAGTATCATAGTCTGGAGTTAGGTGGGTTTTGAGAATTATTTTAAATTGTGAGTGTTTAGTGGTTGTTATGATATTTTAGGGGATAGAGTTCTAAGTTCTGGAAATCTTATTAGAGTATAGGGAGATGCCATGGTAGTTGTTAGATTTTGTTACTTGGGGTTCCTATTACACGATCGAAAATCCCTTTAGGTGAATACAAAGACATTGAACCGTATTGCGCAAAGTATGTAAACCCTGAATGGTCAAAACCGTGAATTTCAAAATGTCGATTTATTTTGGTTGGCCCGTCTGCGGTATAGCTCTGTAAGGTAATTGTGCGATAGATAGGACTTTAGTGTTAGGATTTGGGTTAAGGTAAGTGCATAGATAGGTAATGTTTGTAAGAGTTAGTGTAGTGTTAGGTGTAGGGTTTTTTTAAGTGTATGTATGTGTATTATTTATTTTGTTTAGGTGTATGTCTGTAGGGGATGTGTGCGGTAGTTATGGGCCTTAGGGTTAGGAAGGGGTTAAGGAGAGTGCATAGGGTTTGGTTAGTGTATGTATGTGGTTTATTTATTTTGTTTGGGTAGGTAGTATGTAGCGAGTGGTGGGGTTGGCCGACTATGACAGTTTGATATTTTTTTTCGCGGTTTAGTGCGTTTGTGATTTTCGTGGTTCGCGGTATAGGGGCCAATGTTTTGGTATTCGTGCATAGGGTTTTTTCGCTTTGGTAATATAGACCCATTACTTGTAGAAATTTGTTTGAGGATCTTAGCTGTCTCTTGCTAGTTTGCGGTAGAATAATGTTGCAGGGTGCTGGGCATTTTTCTAGCTGGTGTATTAAGCCATGGGTGGGGTTAATTGTGTGAGTGTTAGGAGGTTGGGTAGTTCAAGCTAATTGAACTGTTGCAAGGCGATACAATGGTGGGTTTTATATAAGGAGTTATGGGCAAATTTGGCAATTTTTAGTTTAGATTGATCTGGGTTTTTTTTCAGGTTGTTGAAAATGGCAGAAACGTAAAGCATTGAGAGTAGATGTATTCTGGCAATGGACTGTCTCGTGAAATCAGTGAGGTATGATTTAATTCTATATAAAGAGCCTAGTTTAATATGAACTTTTATGTAGTGGCAATTAGATGCTTGCCAAATTTCAAGTTGCTGTCTTTAGTGACAGCAAGTAGGTGTATGTGTGTGACTGGTTCTATCTTAGTGTTGTCAGTTGAGTATATTTTGAAGGGAGATTGTAAGTCAGGGGTTTTGTTGATCATAAGTTTAGTTTTTTGGGGGTTTAGGATCAGCTGGAGGTCTGAGAGCCACGATTCTTCTGCAGTGAAAGAGAGCTGGGGTGTTCTTTGCAGGCCAGCTAGAGTGGGAGCTCTGCCGATGAGTGTACGGTCATCTGCAGATTGTACGATTACGGCAAGGTTAGTATCTGCAGATGAGTGTATGGTCATCTGCGTATTGTACGATTACGGCAAGGTTAGTATCTGCAGATGAGTGTATGGTCATCTGCGTATTGTACGATTACGGCAAGGTTAGTATCTGCAGATGAGTGTATGGTCATCTGCGTATTGTACGATTACGGCAAGGTTAGTATCTGCAGATGAGTGTATGGTCATCTGCGTATTGTACGGCAAGGTTAGTATCTGCAGATGAGTGTATGGTCATCTGCGTATTGTACGATTACGGCAAGGTTAGTATCTGCAGATGAGTGTACGGTCATCTGCATATTGTACGATTATGGCAAGGTTAGTATCTGCAGATGAGTGTATGGTCATCTGCATGTTGTACGATTACGGCAAGGTTAGTATCTGCAGATCAGTGTACGGTCATCTGCATATTGTACGATTATGGCAAGGTTAGTATCTGCAGATGAGTGTCTGGTCATCTGCGTATTGTACGATTATGGCAAGGTTAGTAGCAGCATGCAGTTTATTGGTAAATATGATAAACAGGAGTGGACCTAGGATGGAGCACTGGGGTTCTCCTGATGTGATCGGTAGTAGTAGGGAGAGTTCACTTTGCCATTTTAAAGCTTGTTGTCAGTCTTTTAGGTAGTTATGGAACCAAATAAGGGTAGATTTGCTTAGATTCTGTGATTGAAGTTTGATTGGAAGTCTTTGATGAGAGACAGGGTCAAATGCTTTTGGCATGTGGAGGAAAATGAAGAAACTAATTGCTCATTATTTTTGGATTGGTTAATGGTATTAGTAAAGTATAAAAGAGCAGTGGTAGAACTGTGGTGAAACCATGTTGGCTGCTGCTGAAGAGGATATTGGATAGAAGGTGTTTCATGACTTGGGAGTAGATGCATGTTTCTAGGACTTTGGGTGGGGGGGGGTAAGATAGCAAATGGTCTGTAGTTAGCGATGTTTGTGCATGTACCTCCTTTTTGAAGAGGTATAATCTAGCAGATGTTCCAAATTTTAAGAACATGCTGTTCTTTTATTGAGCAGTTTATCAGGATGAACACTGGGTAGGCTAAGGTGATAGCAGCTATCTTGAGGTATTTGGTGAGCAGGTTGTCCACGGCTGGGGAGGTTGGTTTAAGCTTGCTTTGCAGCTTTTTTATGAGATTAAATGAGAAGACATTGAGAGTTGTGTTTGGAGGTGCAGAGGAGTTTGGGGTGTGTTACTTGAGGTTTTGGTTGGGGAGGTTGGTTTAAGCCTGCTTAGCAGCTTTTTTTATGAAATTAAATGAGAAGACATTGGGAGTTGTGTTTGGAGGTGCAGGGATGATTGGGGTGTGTTACTTGAGGTTTTGGTTAGGTTTAGGATGGAGTTTATGAAATAATTATTGAATTTGGTATATTTATTTTAGTGGGTGTTGGGGTTAAAGATTGACCTGGATGCAAGAGTTAGTTATGGTGGCCCCAAATTTCTTAGGGTTGTTTTGGTATGTGATGATGTATAACTTTTTGTCATTTTTACACCTTTCTTGGCTTTATTATTGAGTTCTGGATGGTACAGTGGTGCAGCGGTAGTGTGCCTCACAACAACAGGTTCTGTGGTTCAATTCTTGTCTGGAGTGCCGTCTGTTTGGAGTCTGCATGTCTACCCTGCATTTGTGTGGGTTTCTCCAGGTACTCCAGTTTCCTCCCACGTTACAAAGACATGCATCTGGAGCGTTTCTTCCAAGGCCTCCGCTGAAAATTGGCTTCGTTCCAAGTCGGACTTTCCCGATAAACAAATGTAAAGTGTAATATGTAAAATAAATAAATAATATAATAAATATAAAATATAATAATATAAATAAGTTGTTGGAAATAGTCTAGGCTGGCCTGGTTTTTGTTTGTTTGGTACTTGGGCCATGCTTTGTCCCTGGATCTAAGATGTTTTGTTGCCTTCCTAGTTCTAGAAGATGCTATATTAAAGAAAGTATTGTTAAAAAGTAACACAATGAGTCTAGTGAAAGTGTGATCAGTGGGGTCCAGTGGGCATTGTTGAAGGGTAGATGTGAATGTTTGAGGAGAGAAGTTTTTTTTTTTTTTTTTTTACGAATTTGTTTATATGTTATGACATTAGTGTGGTTTTGTTTTTTTTCTACATAGATAGGTAGGGGAGTGGCCACTAATGCTGTCTGGGAAGCAATCTGATTGAATGGCTGTTGATGGTTTATTAGTTAAAATCCAGTCTAGTGTAGAGTGTCTTTTGTTTTTTGGGGGTCTTTTTTGTCTATTCTGGATGGAGTTAGTAACAACTTTGAGCAGCCATGCAGGTTTATCTAATCTGATGGATTATCTGAGGTAAAGGTTTGCCAGTCTGAATTAAAGTCTCACATAACTATTATTTCTTGTGAGTAAGTTGAGGATAGCCAGTGAGAGAAGTCCAAAATGGTGTTGGATTATTTTTAGGAGGGATGTACACAGCTATGATTATGATGAATTTATTGTGGTTTATTTCTAGTCTGGTGAAGAGAATTTCAGTATTATGAAATTCTGGTGGGTTTGAATTTACTCTTTCAATTTTTAGGGCATTTTTATAGATAGCAGCTATGCCTCCACCAAGTTTATTTAGTCTATCCTGTCTATGTGTACTGTAGACTGGGGAAGGATTTTGTTATTATGTACTTCAGTTTTTAGCTGGGTTTCAGTAATGATAGCTATTTCTGGAAATTATAATTCTAGGGATGCAAGAAATTCTTGTATTTTATTTGTAAAGTCCTAAGGTTCATGTTTAGGAGTAGAAGATTGGAAGTGTTGTGGGTTAGGTTGGAAGTATTGATGACATTGTATGTGTATGGTACATGTGGTCTGTATTGGGTTGAATTAGGGCCTGGGTTTTGGTGGACATCTCCACTCAACATAATGTTTGATTTTAAGTAAACTGAGAGATTCGGATACTTGTGCATTAGTTTGGTGTATTTGCAAAGTAATTAGGCTGTAGTATTTTGAGGTAAGTATCTGTATGAAAATAGAATTGTTTTAGTAGTATTAAAGAAACTTGGTGCTGTGGGGAAGTATAATTCCTTAGTATGTAGTGAAAAGGGGGTTGGTGTGATGTGTGAGGTATAGATGGTTAACAACATTAACAACAAATCAGTGCATTAGAGGGGAAACTGAGAAATTGAGTATCAAACATTCAGGAGCCGTTGTGTGAATAAAGGATTCATTTTTTATTACGTATACCACTGGAATTATTGGAATTATTGTCTCTACGGGTGATCTGGGACTTTGTTCTTCAGTTGCTCTCTATTTTACTTCGTGGTTTATTTGTAGGTATAGATGGTTACCTGGTAGGATGTTAGTGTGGATAGTATAGAAATGATAATTATGAGAGGTATGTGAAAGACATTCATAGTGGAAGGACTAGGACTGTGAGCTGATAGAGGTATTATGTGGGATATGGATAACATTGGAAGAGATGTTAGTTGTTGGCTGTAGTGTGTTAACTTAATATGAGTTAGAAGTGGATTGGATACTTAGGTAGGGGGTGGAGTACTGAGAAGAAGAGATGCAAGAGTCAGTTTAGAGAGGTAAATGAGGTAGGTAGTATTAGGATGGTGGGTGTTGTTTACAGGGGTTTTATTGGTTGATTGTAAGTGGTGGGAGTGGTCTGTCTAGTATAAATTTACAGATACTGGGAGTGGGTTGGAATTTGGGGCAGGGTAGGGAAACAGAGGGAGCCTGAGCTCAGCAAGGGTGAACAGAGCAGGCCAGACCCACCAGGTTGTGGCAGTGTAGTTCAAGAAAACAGTGAGCACATTATTTATTAAAAAACAAGTATTGAGATACCAAACTTCAATAAGAAAGACAAAAAAGGTGTGATTCAGTAAAAGTTGTTAGAATACACTGATATGGGTGCTATCGTATAGGTGAAAAGAAAAAAAAAGTGAGTGCTGTAAGTAATCTTTGTTAATGGCTACACTGCCATGTTCAATCATAGCCTCACCTCAGGCTTCATGCCCACTGAGTGGTGCAGAGCTACAGTTATCCCACACCACAAGGGGGATCCAACTTGGATCCCGGGAACTACCATCCCATCAGTCTGATGACCCTGATCTGCAAGGGCATGGAATGCATTATCATGGAACTTGTAAACAAAGACATTGGCAACCTTCAAACACTGGACCCCACCCAGTTTGGGTTTGTGAAGGGACGATCTTGTCTCCTGAATCTGATTGACTTCTTCGAATCAGCCTCCAGAGCGGTGGACGAGGGGGGTAAGGCGGTCCACACAGCCTATCTGGACCTCGCCAAGGTCATCCCCCACTCTGGAATCATAGATAAACTTACCAAGCTGGGCATAAATCCCTACATCACTCGATGGGTTGCCAACTGTCTTACTGACAGAACCCGGACTGTAAAAGTAGCCGACAGATGTAGGCTGCAGAAATACCTCACTAAAACAATCACAGGCCTAAAGCAGATGCCCTATGCTGACTGCCAATAAAAACTCCAGCTATACTCTGTGGCATATCGTATACTCAGAGGCGATCTCTGCTTAACATACAAGACCGTGTCAAACCCTGAGCTGTTGGACATGCTCCACTTAAAGAAATCCCAATCCCTCAGAGCCACATGGTCCAGGGATCTAAACCTTGTCATCACAATGAACAAAACATGCTGGAGGGCTAGGTTCCTGACCCAGAGATTCCTCATACTCTGGAATAGACTGCCCATACATGTCAAGCAGAGCGCCTCTTTGGCCCTCTTCAAAAGGAACCTTGACGACTGGATGGGAGATAGGAAATTCACCCCGGAGATCACATCAGTCACCCTACTTGACAGGGGTCCAGGGAAGAAATATCCGGGAAATTGTTTGGCTAGGCTTGTATAGGCCCTAGGGCCGATAGCCTAGTACCAACCTATGAACGTATAAAAAAAAAAGAAAGTCGATGGGAGGGAGTCTCAGGGAGTCCTGGTGATGTGCTTTATTTACTAAAGAGGTTGCAGGTGTTACTCTATAGCTTAGGTTTTCTCACTTACATTATTTGCATTTATTTATTTTTATTTATTTATTTAACATTTGTTTACCGGGGAAGTCCAACTGGGCAAGTTTTCCCAATTTCAGAGGAGTCCCAGGGAGAAAACCTCTGTATAATAACAACATAGTCAGTATTTTAAACAATAATGAAACAATCAGAAAAATTATAATAATAAATCACATAGTAACACATATTGTCACAGTTCAAGTTAGTAATAAAGCTAACAGGATCACTTAGTAACACATATTTTGGCAGTTACACTTACTAACAAGAAATTATTCAGTGGAGCAGTGCCTCAGCGATACAGTAGTTTAATATACAATGGAGTTGGAGCAGTTGCCATCTACGGTGGGTCCATGAAAGCAGTTTTGGATGACAGAGGTGTTTTTGTTGCAGTTTGCGGAGAGATTCAGTTGGTGTACATAGGCTTCAGATCTACTACATTAGTTGGAGCAGTTTATTATGTAAGGTGTTGACCTACATGTATCTTCAGCTACAGGAGCTTTGAGTTTAAAACTACTGTTTGACTGCATTTATTTATTTATTTATTTTCCCCCCACCTACCTGCCCAGTTCTTGTCATGGCTTTTAAACTTCAGGTATTTTTAGCTGCAGACCCTGATGTAAAATACAGTTTGAAAGCTCCTCTCAGAGCTATTTCTACTGGGCACAGATAGCTCAAACTAATAAGGCACTCCCATTAGACTCTTAAATCTCATGTTAGCCTCTGTTTTATATAATCTGATTTCATCTAGTGCACACTGCAATTTTCAAACTATTAATCCTAATTGAGTATTGTTCTTTTCCACATTTTCCTTGTTTTAACCAAAAAGGTGGGCGGTAACCGGAGTACCTGGAGGAAAACCATGCAAACACAGGGAAGGCATGCAGACTTCCCACCGAAGACATGCCAGCCAAGAATCAAACAGGAGAACCTCTTGCTGTGAGGCAATAACGCCAACCTCTGCACCACTGTGCCACATAGAATTGTTACTTGCTACCGGATTTGAGCCTTATTTATTACATTTCTACTGAGTTTTTTTTTCTATTTGTATTTTAATTAGTCTGGGAACATTAGTGTTATACCAGTATCACTCACAATAGTGAAGAACACACACACACACACACACACACACACACACACACACACACACACACACAACACACACACACACACACACACACAACACACACACACACACACACACACACACACACACAACACACACACACACACACAACACACACACACACACACACACACACACACACACACACACACACACAACACACACACACACACACACACAACACACACACACACACACACACACACACACACACACACACACACACACACACACACACACACACACACACACACAACACACACAACACACACACACACACACACACACACACACAACACACACACACACACACACACACACACACACACACACACACACACACACACACACACACACACACACACACACACACACACACACACACACACACACACACACACACACACACACACACACACACACACACACACACACACACACACACACACACACACACACACACACACACACACACACACACACACACACACACACACACACACACACACACACACACACACACACACACACACACACACACACACACACACACACACACACACACACACAGACACACAGACACACACAGACACACACACACACACAGACACACACACAGACAGACACACACAGACACACACACACACACACACACACACACACACAGACACACACACACACACACACACAGACACACACACACAGACACACACACACACACACACACACACACACACACACACACACACACACACACACACACACACACACACACAGACACACACACACACACACACACACACACACACACACACACACACACACACACACACACACAGACACACACACACAGACACACACACACACACACAGACACACACACACACACACACACACACATAAAACACACATACACACAAAACACACACACATAGACACAGACACACACACATACAGACACAGACACACACACACACTCACACACACACACACACACACAGACACACACACAAAAACACACACACAGACACAGATACACACATACAGACACAGACACACACACACACACACACACACACACACAGAGACACACACAGAAACACACACATAGACACAGACACACACAGACACACACACACACATACACAGACACACATACACACAGACACACACACACAGACACACACACACACAACACACACACACACACACACACAACACACACACGCACAGACAGACACACAGACACACACACAGACACACACACTTTATTGATTGAATTCCTCTCAAACTTACCTCCTATAACCTGTGCTGAGTTAGCAGTGCCCTGTATAGACACAGGAATGTAGACTCATAATTTTCCATATAAAATTCTGCTGTTTTCTCAAGTACCTGTCTGAGTGTAGAGCAGCTAGTTTGAACACTGAGTAACATTACCCCGAGTGTTGTTTTAGATCAGTCCTTGACCTCTCCTCCCAGCCCAACACTTCCAGAGTTGGAGGCTGGTATAATGGCTAAGGTGTTTACCTTACAGTTTCAAGTTAATGTGTTTGGTTGTCACCTTTGAAAGTAAAATTGGCTAGGCCTAAATGGCCCACAAGGGCAGCTAGCATAGTACTTACCTATGAACTTGTGAACCAAGCTCAGATTGCATCACCCTTTGTAGAGTACACAAATGAGGATCCACAGCCATGGATGTGCACATTCCTACTGTCACTGTAGCCAGTCTGGTGGAACTGGGCATCTTGTTACAATGTAGCAATTGTCTCATGTTTACTGGCAACTACTTTATTCTTAAGCAGACTCAGTCAGTATAAGGGATATGTAATTATACTATCTTTGGAAGCAAAGCTGCCACATACAGACACTGATATATCCAAACAGGTTGCCAGTAACACTCACACACACACACACACACACACACACACACACACACACACACACACACACTATCTCTCTCTCTGTCTATACTTACTATGGATCAGACACATAAAGTCACATATGCTGAGTCTCTTAAATGGAATCTACCCAAACCTCAAAGGCCTCCCATATGCTGACCTCAGCAGTATCCTAAACATTCTGCAAAGACAACATTTTCTATGACATATACAGCCACATCTTACAGTGACTCAATCTGCAAGCCTTTAAGGCAAACTGCCACACAACCCAATATTTTGGCCACTGGAGACTCTAGTGTGAGACACACCAATGCCTTCTTTTATGAGACTGAGCAAAGAGACAGTCATGGTCAGTTGCTTATCATGGGCAAGGATCTGCCAGATCACACATGCACTCGGGATAGTGAACTACAAGTACCAGTATGACTCTGTCATAGTCCATGTGGGTGTTAATGACCTGAGATTTACCTCCCTGGACTATATGGAGAGATCCATGATAGAGCTTTCAGATTTTATGTCACAAGCAGGGATCAGCCTAGTACTGAGCAGCATTCTGTCTTCCCCAAGGATGATGCCACAATATAAACAGAAGATGATTGGCTTTAACAACTGGCTTAGTTACTGGTGTCATTCTAAAGGTGGTCCAATGTTTTTCAGCTTGGGATTCCATGATCGACAGACCATGCTGTTTTGGGATGGTCTTCCCCTGTCCCCACTAAGCTTTTGGATATTAGCTAAAACATTATCCACCTCCTAGTGTGCTTTTTTTCGTTAATGGTAGTCTGATAAACCTTCCAACATTGTAAATTCTATGCAGGATAAACTACTGCACAATGTTAGGAGTCTCAACAAGAAGACCTCCTCCTTGGAGATGATTTTCACCTTGGAAAGTGTTGAAGTTTGTGCAGTGACTGAGATATGCTTTAAAGTCACAGAAGGCACTCCAGGAGAACAAGGCTATAATGCCTTTCACACATTTTACCAGCCATCGCACAAGAAGGGACAAGATGTGGAGGTGTATCAATGTATATTAAATGTAAGCTCGCCTCAAGATTGATTAAATGATATGATATGTTTGAGCTACTTAATATCCAAAAAACATTAAGGTAAAGTCATATACCATATCCTTGCTAGCTACAGATCCCCGTTTATGACCCAGGATAACCATACCATGTACTTTGAATATACTAGAGTTGCTCACAAATCAGCTCAACACCATATTCCTGGGTGATTTTCAACAATTCCCACCATAAACTGGGATGTATACACAACCACTAACATGCAGGCTGACAGATTTGTGGATTTTTTTCAATGCAGACGCCCTGGAACAGCTAGTCCACACCTACTAGAATTGCAAATATCCTGGACCTGGTACTTATAAATATGAGGGAATATTGCACACCCCTTGTGTAATGCCCTCACTTGTCAGATCAGATCACAAAGGGTGGGAGGTTGGCATAATGGTTAAGGTGTTTACCTTACATACACAATGTGTAGGGTTCGATTCTCACATGGGGTAATTGGCTAGGCTTAAAAAAATGGCCCACAAGGGCAGTTAGCCTAGTACTGGTCTATGAACTTAAGCGAGTTACACTTGAAATGAATATAAAGATTGAACTCCCAGAAAACACCAGAACCTGTAAGAACTTTTCCAAGGCTAACTAGCTCCTTTTAAGCAATGGCATAGCTAAATTCCAAGCCCCCTAAACTCAGACAGCATGGTGGCCTATGCAGATGTTTTACAGAAACCCTGTACAAGCATGTAAATATCTGTATAGAAACACTAGTACCAAACTGAAATAAACTGAGGACAAACTCTAAAAACAAGCCACTTTGGTGGACCATGTCCCAGTATAAATAGGTTGTACAACCAAGGAAAGAAAATGCCGTCCAAATATACACAAAGATTTGCCCAAAATACAAAAAAGACTCCATCATCAGTCTCAGCAAATAATTCATGGGGCTAATCAAGTTCACCAAAGCCAACTTTCAGGCAAAAATAGCTTCCCAGGCTAAGGATAACCATAAGGCATTTTTCAGTTATGTACACAACCTTAAAGGGACCTGCTTTATCTAGTAGGTCCTGTAATTTCTGTTTGAATGCACTGTTTTCTTCACTGTCACAACCCTGCTGTGGGCCATAGGCTGAGATTATGAATACTGCCCTATCATTACTCTGGACTCTGATTGCCGCCTATAGCCTCTCCCTCACCACAATTCCAACATAATTTCTAGCCTGTCGTCCTTAGTAGAAGACTCTGGATTCTAAGTCAAGTGGCTTTGCTGCACTGCCCTTCCACCTTGTCTCCTGGATATATAGGATGCCATACCTTCTCATTACCATCACGTCATCCACTGCTAAGCCTTGTTCTGTCAGAGGGCCTACACAGAGTGTAGCAATTCTCAGTTCATGTTTGGCAGGTTGATTGGTTTTATGTCCAGCTTTCACTCAACAGAGCTATTGCAGGTAACTCAGGCTGAGCTATACCTAGTAACCTATTGACCCAGGGCTGCCTGGCTTTATGGCTGGCACACAGTGGCCAATAGGAGCACATACTCTCCTTCCACAATTAGCATGAGTCCCTGGTGTCAGTCAGGGTAGGTCTGGTCATCAACCCATTTATCACCAGAAAATACCCATGTCGTCTATTTTTGCAACATTAGTCAACACAACCAGATCATAGAGCCATATTTTTACACAGCTGAGTGACTAGTCCCATCACAGCATGCAGTCTGTGATGCATGCTCACCTATCTTGAAGATACTGCATACCACTTTAGATGCCAAAAGCAAATGGTCTGTGGAACTCTTCCTCCTACAGGACAGCATCTAGAATCTGTGCTATTGCCCACAGTTCCATTCTTAGGTGAGGTTGGGATGGAAAAATCAGCATGTTTTATGTAGGTGGGAGAAACCACCCAGAGACAAAGAGGAAACATACAAACTCCAAACAAGTGTTGGTCAGAAGTCAGGATTGAACCTTGTGCATGGGAGACAAAGATCTTAAACATTATGCCAACTGGCTTCCTTGACCATAAGAATACATACACCATGGATCAAAAATCCATACAAAAGGTAGCAGATAACAGACAAATGTAGATTTTGCAGAGCTGCACATCTTGTTGCAAGCTGCAGTATGCTAATGGCTGAAGGACTGTATATTGAATACATAACAGTGTGTCAAGGTTTTTATTCTGCAGACTGCATACAAGTTAAAGCATAGAGGTACCTCTAAGGCATTAAAACATAAACCACAAAATATTATTAAAGATTAAGATGCAATATCTATTTATTTCCATTTGTTAACTGAGAGGGTGCAACCAGGCAAAGAAAGCAACTTTTCACTGAAGGCCTGGGAAGAAAAGATCTACATGAAAAATTATACGATGTCATATATTTACGCAAAGGATAAAGTCACATACAATGTAAGATCAGACCATACTAATGGTTAAGAAAGCAAAAGTAAGAAAAATTGATACTGTAACTAAAAGGGACAAAATCAGCACTAATTATCAAAACTGATACCCCCAGAGAGAGACAAAGTTATAAAGTATCAGGACATGCAAGCAGAAATTAGAGCGATGTGAAATATGGGTAACTGGATTGTTCCAATGGCAGTAGGAGCAACTGAACTAATCTTCTTTTTCTTTCAGCTGCTCCTGATGTTCATCGTGCATACAGCTGCAGACATTACAGATGGGTTATCCTGCCGTCAGGCGGGTCCTCGGTCGGCCGAATTCCAGAGTCTAGGTCCGGCGTCGGTTGTCGTCGCTTCTTCCCTGACGTCAGTGTGGCAGGGGTATAAAAGAGGCAGCCGATGCCATTTTCTCCAGTCTTTTTTGCCGCGCGGTGCCAGAAGCAGTTCGCAAGTGCCGTTCGGCCAGCTCCTGAGATTTACGAAAGTATTTCAGCCGAAGTCTTCTTGAAAGCTAAGTACCCCATTGGGGAAACTTTTCTTGCCTCAGACCGATGTCAGACAAAGTTAATAATTGCATTTCATGTGGGAAGCAAATACCGCATAAGGATTTCTACTTTTCTGTATACCTTGCTTAGGCCCAGACCACGACGTCTCGGCCTGCCGTTTTTGTGCTAGATTCAACAAGCGCACTATTAAGCGTTGGGCGGAGTTCGCCCTTCACTTTTTTGGCAAAAAATTTAATTATATTATGTCGTCGGATACTCCGACTCCAGTTTTGAGCAAAAAACGCAAATAAAAGGACCGACTACCGGTTCCCTGGTACTCAGCGAGGCACCTACGCAGCCCGTGAGTACCGATGACAATGCATTACCAGTGTCTTCAGTACCCGAGGTCGCAGGATCCTCGGCCCCCATTCCTACTACAGATACCGACGCCACTCCTGGCGGGGAAACTCAGAATTTAGACAGGCCTGCCATTTCTCAAAGGGTCTTCAGGCCTTCCTCCTTCTTTATTAAAGCCTTCACTAAATCTAAAGCAGCCATGAAAACCAAAAAACAGGTTCCTCAGTCCCCCTCTCAAGGCACCATGCCTAAAAAACAGATGCTTAAAATGGCTGAGGATTTGATTACTCTTATCAGGGGTTCTCAACCCCCTCTGACAAAAGGCCAAGATTAGAGGAAGACTACCCCTCCTCAGATCAAGCTTCTATTACCTCAGAACTATCTGAGGACCAGGATTATGCCTATTCTCCATTCGAAGACTCTGATGCAGAGGAGTCTATTCCCTCAGTCCCCCCCCCCCCCCGAGGACTTCTCTTTTGGGGAAACCCTGCATACATTGAGGGGACGCTTTCACTGGGAAGGCCAAGATTACTCAGATTCCAAGAAAAGGCTCAGGGAATTTCTTCTGCTCCCCCAGCATAGGCCTCTGGCTATCCCTCCTGTTTTAGATATATTGGATTATGTGTACACAGAAGCCAGCCTTAATCCAGATTCTTTGCATCCAGCTCCTGTTAAACCAGACAGGTATTACCGGGTTCCTGATTCTCACCAGTTCCTATATAAAAGCCATACTGCTGACCCAGAAACAATTTCACAGGGTCCCAAGGGAATTAAGGCCTCTACTGCTAAAAACCCATTACTTTCAGAGAGAGATTCCAGAGCTTTAGAAAGGTGGGGGGAAAAGGTGTACACCTCGGCCACTTTAACCATGAGGGCATTAAACTGTCAGTTCCATATGTTAAAGTATCAACAGTTTTTGATATCCCAGCTGAAAAGCAAGATGACACAACCAGAACAACCAGATTTAAAAGAGTTGCAGGATTTGTTGCATGGTGCAGAGCAAGTGGGTAAACATACCTTGCAGTGTGGTTTTGATGCTTTAGAGGCCTCATGTAGAGCTGCTGTTACAGGGTCTGTTATACGTAGGCATGCTTGGCTCAAAGAGCAAACCTTACCAGATCATGTCAAAGCTAAATTATTAGATGCACCTCTTCAAAAAGATGTATTGTTTGGTGTTAAAGCTGAGGAGGTGCTAAAGAAAATGGAGGAAAAAGCGAAATCAATGCAAACAGTGAAAGATTTCCTGCATGTACAACCTCCACGTTTCAGCGGAAACTGGCCTTCAAAAAATTGGTCCTTTCCAGCCACGGACAGACCTCAAAGGGGCAGATACAGATGCCCAAGGGGTAGAGGGCAACCTCAAGGATCTTTCAGAGCCAGACAGTGGCAAGCACCAACCCCAAGAGGTGGAGAAGATAGATCACAGTCTTTTAGAAAGCAGACACAATGACTTCCCCCTACACCTGCAAAGCAAAGCTTTAATGGCAGCACCTTTGGGCGGAAAACTGACATTATTCTCAAAAAATTGGCATATTGTTATAAAAGACAAATGGATTCTGGACATTATAGACAGAGGCTACAGGTTCCACTTTCACACCCTTCCAAAAATGAGAGGCATGCCAAACCTGCCACAAAATCAAAGGGCAGAGGCACAAAAACAAATTTCAGCTCTCATGGACATGAAAGCAATTCAAGAGGTATCTGCAAAAGAACAAGGTCAAGGGTTTTATTCCAGACTATTCCTGGTACCAAGGAAAGACAAAGATTGGAGACCTATCTTAGACCTATCCATCCTAAACACATATCTACAGGTGCCAAAATTCAAGATGCTCACATTACAGCAGCTTCTTCCCATGCTGGGCAAGGAGTCTTGGCTGGTAACATTGGACCTCAAGGAGGCATACTTACATGTCCCTGTCAGACAAGATTGCAGAAGATACCTCAGATTTCTTGCAGGTTCAACCCATTACCAATTCTCTGCATTGCCCTTTGGCTTATCTACTGCGCCCAGAGTGTTTATGAAATGCCTGGCATGAGTAATCGCCTTCTGCAGACTACAAGGGATACAAATCTACCCATATCTGGACGACTGCCTGATCCAAGCGGTCAGCAAGGACATACTACTGCAGCACCTGGAGTTTGTAAAACTGTTGAACTTCCTGGGATACACAGTCAACAAAAAGAAATCAAAACTAATACCCTCTCAACAAATAATGTTCCTGGGTGCCAGCTTGGATACAACCACCCAGATGGCCTACCTCACGCCAGACAAGCAAGGGCAACTCTCTCAATACTTCAGAAAAATGGCAACTTACACCAGGCTAACTGCAGGGAAAGTCCTGCAGGCTCTGGGATTCATGGCATCTTGCATTCTACTAATCCCATGTGCAAAGCTGCATATGAGGAAACTTCAATGGTACCTAAAAAACTTATGGTCTCAACACAGCCACAGCTTGGAAGCAATTATACCACTCATTCCATGCCTTCAAAAGGAATTTTTGTGGTGGGCTCAAGCTTGCCAAAGAAACACAGGTCTTCCTTTCTGTGTACCTCAAGCAACTCAAATCATCACAACAGATGCCTCAGACTACGCCTGGGGAGCACACATGACAGATCAGTGCATTCAGGGAAAATGGACCCGAAAAGAGAAGCACCTTCACATCAGCCAAAAGGAAATGCTAGCCGTGCAAAAGGCTATTATGACCTTCAAAGACCTACTGCATCCAGGCCAGCTATTGATAAGGACAGACAACACCACAGTAATGTGGTACATAAACAAACAAGGGGGAACTCATTCATACCCCCTGTGCAGGCAAGCCATGACCCTATGGAACACAGCACTGGAATTGAAAATTCAACTACAGCCACAATTCCTGCCAGGAAAGGAAAACACACTGGCAGACAACCTAAGCAGAAATATGACAGATCCACACGAATGGAAGTTGCATCCTCAAGTTTTCACAAAGATAACTCAGTCATGGGGACAGCCAGACATAGATCTCTTTGCTACCCACAGAAATTGCCAGTTGAAAAAATTTTGTTCAAGGACCTATCATCCACAGGCCTGGAAAGTGGACGCACTTTCCTTCAATTGGGCAACATTGACAGTCTATGCCTTTCTGCCTCTTCCTCTGTTGCCCAAAGTTCTACTAAAAGCCAGAGCAGAGAGGCTGAAAATGATTCTCATTGCTCCAGACTGGCCAAGGCAACACTGGTATCCGCTCCTGAATAGCCTGACACATTCCCCACCATGGATCCTACCTCTAGTCCCTATTCTGTTGTCCCAGCACAACTACAAAACCCTTCACAGCCATCTCAAAACTCTAAATCTAGCTGCATGGAGAATTCCTTGATTTCCCAACAGACCCTCCTCTCCAAGGAGGTGCAGGATGACATCTTGGAGGCCAGAAGACCTTCTACTAGAAAGGCCTACTCCGCCAAATGGAAACGATTTTGTGCCTGGAATCAAGAAAAGGGACAGAATCCTTGGGTGATAAATATACCTCAAATTTTACAGTACCTAGCTGAGATGTTAAACAATGGACTTTCCTTCTCCTCCATCAAGATCCACGCTTCAGCCATTTCTGCACAATACAACACAGATCCTCCTTTATTCTCTCATCCTCTCTTAAGGCAGTTCCTCAGAGGGGCAAAGAATATAAACCCCCCAAGGAAACCACCAGTCCCTGCTTGGGACCTCAACTTTGTATTGGAAAAGCTGACCCTTCCTCCCTTCGAGCCAGCTTCTTCAACAGAGCTACAGTACTTGTCATGGAAAACAGCCTTTCTTCTGGCTATCACCTCAGCACGCAGGGTTTCGGAGCTACAGGCCCTCATGGCTGTGCAACCATTCATCATTTTCCATCAGGACAGAGTTTCCTTACGAACCAACCCTACCTTTATGCCAAAGGTAGTGTCGACTGTAGCTTTGAATCAGACTATCCACTTACCTACCTTTTATCCTAATCCACAAAACAAAGGGGAAAGACTACTACATTCCTTGGACATTCACAGACAACTTTGTTACTATTTGGACAGGACAAAGCCATTCAGGAAATCTGAGCAACTCTTTGTGTCCTATGCTGCAGGTGCTCAAGGAAAGGCTATTTCCAAACAGACAATTTCAGAATGGATAGCCCACTGCATACGCTTTTGTTACTCATTTCATGGAAAAACTGTGCCTGCATCCATCAGATCCCACTCCACCAGAGCCACAGCTACCTCTGCAGCCTTGCTCAGGGGGGTCCCTACCAAGGACATTTTGGAAGCAGCCACCTGGAGTTCAGTGCACACTTTCTCCAAGCACTATCACCTCCCACTATACTCAAAATCTAGAGCGGGCTTTGCCACAGCAGTCCTGCAGGGCATCCTAGCCCCTCCTAGCTCCACTTAGTGCCTACCACCCTTACTTAGCTTTGGGATTCTACCCATCTGTAATGACTGCAGCTGTATGCACGATGAACATAGTACAGTTTTGTACCTACCATAAATGTAGATGTCCGAGTGCTCATACAGCTGCAGTCCAGGTTTCCCTCCCTCCATCCCCTCTTAGGACAGGCCTTATGACAAACACCTTTTCATATAACCTTTTTGGGGTATTCTTTTATGGTGTATTTGCTTGCAGCTACTATTTTTGATTCATCAACATTGCATCTTTGCATAACATCATGTTTGACTTCCTTCTGGGGGCACCTGACATCTGGGGCAAGAAAAACTGAAGAAAATGGCGTCGGCTGCCTCTTTTATACCCCTGCTGCACTGACGTCAGGGAAGAAGTGACGACAACCGACTCCGGACCTAGACTTTGGAATTCGGCCGACTGAGGACCCGCCTGACGGCAGGATAACCCATCTGTAATGACTGCAGCTGTATGAGCACTCGAACATCTACATTTATGGTAGGTACAAAACTGTACTTTAGGGGTTGTCACATCAGATCATCTGAATCTATTTCTTCCTGTCCTCTGTATTTTGCTCTGTCACACCAACCAACTACATGTCTTCTCTCACCACATTCATACACCTTATCTTAGGCCTTCCTCTTTTCCTCTTACCTGGCATCTCCATCCTTAGCATCCTTCTCCCAGTACACCAGCATCTCTTCTCAGCACATGTCCATACCAATGCAGTCTTGCCTTTCTGGCTTTTTCTCCAAACCATCCTACTTGAGCTGACCCTATAATATACTCATTTTTAATCCTTTCCATCCTCATCACACCCATTGCAAATATTAACATCTTTAACTCAGCTGCCTCCAGCTTTGACTCCTGTCTTTTTGTCAGTGCCACTGTCTCCAAACCATATAACATAGCTGGTCTCCTTGCCATCTTGTAGACCTTCCATTTCATTCTTACTGATACCTGTCACAAATCACTCCTGACACTCTTCACCACCCCCTCCACCCTTCCTGCACTCTCCCTTCTTCACCTCTCTTCCACAATCACCATTACAATGAACTGTTGATCCCAAGTATTTAAACTCATCCACCTTTGCCAACTCTACTCCCTGCATCCTCACCATTCCTCTATCCTCTCTCTCATTCACACACACATATTCTCTCTTAGTCCTGCTGACCTTCATTCCTCTCCTCTCTAGAGCATATCTCCATCTCTCCAGGGTCTCCTTTGCCTGTTTTCTACTCTCACTACAAATCACAATGTCATCCGCAAACACCATAGTCCACTGGGACTCCTGTCTGATCTCGTCTGTCAACCTGTTCATCACCATTGCAAATAAGAAAGGGCTCAGAGCTGATCCTTGACGTAATCCCACCTCCACCTTGAAAGCATCCGTCACTGCTACTGCAGACCTCAACACTGACACACTGCCCTCATATATATCCCATACCACTCTTACATACTTATCTGCCACTCCCAGATTCCTCTTACAATACCACAACTCTTGTCTGGGCACCCTCTCATATGCTTTCTGTAATTCCACAAAGACACGATGCAACTCATTCTGACCTTCTCTATACTTCTCCTTCAACACCCTCAGAGTAAGCATCACATTGGTTAAGTATTGGTGTCATTCAAAGGGGATCCAATGCCTGTCAGCCTGGGATGACATGCTCGACAAGCCACGATGCTTTGCTAGGGACTGCTTGCACCTGTCACCCCTGGGCTTTCGGATATTGGCAAAGGCTCTTGCACCCCCATAGTGCCTTTTTTAGGTAAGGCTCAAAAGACAAACCCACCTCCATAAGTATCACAAGGGATAAGAAACTAAGAGTAATGCTACTCAATGCCAGAAGTCTAAACCTTAAGATGCACACACTCAAAACTCTCCTTAGCATGGAGAACATCGATATCTGTGCAGTAACAGAAACCTGGTTCAAGGCTCCCGAGAGCAACCCAGCACTACAAGGTTATACCTCATACCATGCTTTTTGGCCCCAAAACTTGGACCGAACCACAAAAGGAGGGGGAGTGTCAATATTCGTCAAAGATACCCACACCTCCAGGTTGGTGGCACAGCACGAAGGATCAGAGACTATCCATGTGCAACTAACAGTGGGTAAAAACTGCCTTCCAGTTTATAGCCTGTTACAGACCACCCTCCCAAACCCAGGAACCCCACTCGGCCTTCCTGAGAACACTGGAAATATGAAGGTCTCTCCAAACACCATTATATTGGGCGACTTCAACTACCCAAACATAGACTGGGAGCATGACTCTAGCTTCAACACCCTAGCCCAAAGGTTCCTAGAATTTATAAACTCAAATCCTATGGAACAACTTGTTACCACTCCCTCAAGAGGGGAAAACATACTGGACCTGATCATCACCAACATGGGGGCTCTATGCTCCAGACCAGAAGTGTATCCCTCACTGGTAAGATCAGACCATAAACTAATCTCACTGGATATTCACATCCTGACCCCACCCCCTGCCCAGAAAACCACAGTGAAAAACTTCTCTAAAGCAAATTTCACACTCCTCAAAACCGAGGTGGAATCCTTTAAAGCCCCCGGGCCTGTGGAAAATACGGCCCAGACCGCAAAATCCTTTATAAACGCATTCTATGAACACCTTCATGAATGCATGGATCATGCAATCCCAAATAAAACCAAGACCCAATCCTCCAAAGGCAGACGTCCTGTCTGGTGGACCCCAACAGGCACTCATAAAATCGTCTAAGGCCAGCTTCTCGAGAAAAATTGCACAAGACACTAAGGATAATCACAAGGCTTTCTTTAGTTATGTTAGGAACCTGGGTGGGAATTCCCAGATATGCTCAGAATTACTCCAAAATGACAAAAAATACACCGAACCCACAGACATTGCCAACATCCTAGCTGACAGGTTCAGCGCAAACTCCCCCCCCTCCCCACCAAAAGGGCAAATATCTATCCCAGCAGAGTGCTGCCCCCCTGATATCTCAGATGCTCAGATAAGAGCCGCCCTCTCCAAAGCAAAAAACACAGCATCAATGGGACCAGACGGTGTCCCGGGCTGCGTCCTACATGAACTCCAAGAAGAGCTAAACCCAAACATAAAACTACTGTTCAATCTCAGCCTTACTACAGGATATGTACCCAAAGAGTGGCGTACAGCAACAGTGGTCCTTCTCCACAAAGGTGGTGCCTCAACGGATCCTGGAAACTATCACCTCATAAGCCTGACTAGCTTGATCTGCAAAGCTATGGAAAGGATCGTCATGGACCTCATAAATAAAGATATTGAGGACCTGGAGACACTGGATCCTACCCAGTTCGGCTTTAAGTGCAGATCCTGCCTCTTAAACTGGGTCGATTTCTTTGAAACAGTCACCAAGGCCATTGACGAGGGGAAGGTGGTCCATGCAGCGTACCTGAACCTCGCAAAAGCCTTCGATACAATACCCCACTCGGGCATTATAGATAAGCTCACCAGCTTAAATATAAACCCCTATGTCACTAGATGGGTTGCAAACTGGCTCAAGGACAGAACTCACATGGTTAGAATTGCTGGAGCCATGTCAGACTCCAAACCAGTTACAAGTGGTGTCCTACAAGGCTCAGCCCTGGGACCTCTCTTGTTCGGTATATATTTCTCGGAGGTACAGGCCAACAAAGTTCGCAGATGACTGCAAACTAGGTGCCATAATCGACTCTCCAGCCGACACAAGCATCCTACAAAAGGGCCTCATAGAAACAGACAACTGGTGCCAGAGCCATGGCCTCAAGCTAAACGCCAAAAAGTGTATAGTCATCCCCTTTGGCAAAAACAAAGTGACCACAAATTACCACATAGGTGGTAATCTATTAAGTAGGGAAGAAGTAATTAGGGACCTGGGGACCCAAGTTGATAGCAATCTCTCATTTGAAAACCACGTGGCCAAAGTGGTTAGAAAAACATTTTATATAGCCCACCCAATCATGAAGGGATTCACATCTAGATCAGGGGAGGTCATCGTGCTTCTTTACTCATCCCTCATCAGGCCCATAATTGAGTACAATGCCCCTTTTGGGATGTTCCTTACCAGATACCTGCAGCAACTGGAAAGACCCCAAAAGTACCTCGCCAAGAGGATCAAAGGGCTCAAACAGATGCCATATGCTGCCCGGTTAAAGAAACTCCAGCTCTACTCAGTGGCATACCGCCTGCTCAGAGACGATCTGTGCCTGACGTATAAAGCCATGTCCAACCCGGAATTAATGGACATGCTGCACCTCAGAAAATCCAAATCCCATCGAGCTACGCGCTCGAGAGACTTGAACCTCAGCACTGAAATAAATAGGACATGCTGGAGGGACAGATTCATAACCCAGAGGCTCCCTTCATTCTGGAATAAAATCCCAGTCCAGGTTAGGCAGAGTCCCTCATTGACTCTCTTCAAGAGGAATCTTGATGAGTGGATGGGAGATCGTAGGTTTACCCCGGGTATCACTTCTGTGTCACTGTTAGACAGAGGCATGGTATACTAACCTCGAAAAAGGGCATAGCAAAATTCATTTAAAGTGGGTGGCGAAAGCCAAACACACTCTGGCTAGGCTTATAAATGCCCTAGGGCAGATAGCCTAGTATGAACCTATAAACCTATATGTAGTGCTCTTTCCTGGCATAAAACTGTACTGTTGCTCACTAATCACCACCTCCCTTCTTAACCTAGCTACCCCTACTCTTTTCCATAACTTCATGCTGTGGCTGCTCAGTTTTATCCCTCTGTAGTTACTACAGCTCTGCACATCACCCTTATTCTTAAAAATCGGTACCAAAACAATTCTTCTCCACTCCTCAGGCATCTTCTCACTTTCCAAGATTCTGTTAAACAATCTGGTTAAAAACCCCACTGCTATCTCTCCTAAACACCTCCACGCTTCCACAGATATGTCATCTGGACCAACAGCCTTTCCATTCTTAATTCTCTTCATAGCTATCCTTACTTCCTCCTTGCTAATCCACTGCACTTCATGATTCACTATCTCTACATCATCCAACCTTCTCTCCCTCTCATTCTCTTCATTCATCAGCCCCTCAAAGTACTCTTTCCATCTGCTCAACACACTCTCCTCACTTGTGAGTATGTCTCCCTCAAGTTCTTTATCAGCCTAACCTGCTGCTCATCTTTGCCAGCTTGGTCCCTTTGTCTAGCTGATTGGTAGAGGTCCTTTTCTTCCTTCGTAGTGTCCATCCTTTCATACCACCCACCATATGCCTTATCTTTAGCCTTTTTCACGTCTCTTTCTTCACCATACGCCTCATGTCCTTGTACTCCTATCTACTTTTTTCATCTCTCTGACAATCCCACTTCTTCTTAGGCTCATAGGTTCCTAGGGCAATACTAGGCTATTGTCCTGTAGGCCCTTATTAAGCCTTGCCAAGAATTTCACCCATGTTCCCACAAACTCAGCACCTGTTTTCCCTGTATTTTTTCTTTGCTAATTTCTTCCTCTGTATAGTCTCCTGTAATTTTTCATTCCACCACCAGGTCTCCTTGTCCTCCTTCCTCTGTCCAGATGTCACACCAAGCACCTTTCTAGCTGTGTCCCTTACCACCTCTGCTGTGGCTGCCCAACTGTCTGGTAGATGTTCAGTGCCACCAGTGCCTGTCTTAACACTTCCCTGAACACTACCTTACAGTTATCCTTTTTCAACTTCCATCATTTGATCCTTGGCACTGCCCTCACTCTCTTCCTCCTCCTCTTCTTCTTGATCACCACCATCATCCTGTGACCACCATCCTATGCTGCCTAACCATGATTTCCCCTGTTACCAATTTCAGTCTCCAGTCTCCTTTAGACTGGCCCTCCTCGATAGGATATAGTCCACCTTTGTGCATCTTCCTGCACTCTTGTAAATCACCCTATACTCCTCCCTCTTAAAATATGTATTCACCACAGCCATGTCCATCCTTTTTGCAAACTCTACTACCGTCTGACCTTCTGCAATCCTCTCTGTAACACCATACCTATCCATCATCTCCTCTTCCTCTCTGTTCCCTTCACCAACATGCCCATTGAAATCTACTTCAATCACCACTCTCTCATCCTTGGGTGCACTCTCCACCACTTCTTCCAACTCACTCCAAAATATTTCTCTCCTATCCATCACAAACCCAACTTGCAGAGCACAGACACTAACAACATTCATCATCACACCATCACTCTATCCAACACTCTTTTCACCTACAAAACACTCTTGACAATGTTCCTTCAGGATAACCCCTACCCCATTTATCCTCCCATCCACACCATGGTGGAACAATTTGAACCCACCTCCTATACATCTGGCCTTATTCCCCTTCCATCTGGTCTCTTGCATGCACAGCATATCAACCTTTCTTCTCTCCATCATATGAACTAGCTGTCTCCCTTTACCAGTCATACTGCCAGCATTCAAAGTTCCTACCCTCCTTCCTGAATTTCCTCCTCTCCTCCTGCCTCTGTGCATGCCTTCCCATTCTTCTTCTTCTTCTCCTTTGGCCAACAGTAGCCCAATTTCCACCAGCACCCTTTTGGCTAACAGTACTGGTGCCAGTCATTGTTAACCCCGACCTCTACTGATCCAGTATGGAAATCTGTATTGTTGTCTGCATATTTTAGCTGGCAAAAGTTTTACACCGGATGCCCTTCCTGACATAACCCTTCCCATTTATCCAGCCTTGGGACCAGAACATAGAAATACACTGGCATGTACACCACCAAGTAGCTGGGTTAGGAGTAACTGAGCTAATAAAAAAGAATTCTAAACATGCATGAATATACTACCAGTGCAATTAGCTGCATATGAACTAGCTTGGAGTATTTTGTATCTACTGAGAAGAAACAACAGAGACTGGAGCAAAATTCATTTTGTGATCTTCTGACTTGGGGGTAAATCCCTGCTAAGGTATTAAAATGCAAAAACTTTGGTGATATTAAACAAAGGTATAATAGATCAAACATAATCACACTTAAAAGCAGACCTGCAAACTATCCCAAGAATTATCAAACAATAACTTGTCTTTAATAATGTATAATCTACATATAGGACTTGATGCACATAGAGTCTATAATCATCAAAACAGAAATTTGGTCATACAACTGGAACAGAAATGAAATAAAAGGAAGTCATAATGAACAAAGAATCTTTTTCTAAACAAAACCTTAATGGAGACCTGTACAAAGAACAGTAATCCCAGTATGGTATAGATAGATTACAAAAAAAAAAAATCATTTGAAAGTGTTCCACACTCCTGAAGTCTAAAATTTCTACAGGTGTATAATAGCCATGAAGCTGTGCTAAATTATATTGTAGTTACTATGAAAAAAGTGGTAAATTACAACTGAACAACAAAAAGGAAAATTCCTATCCAGGGTTAAGAGTCCAGTTGAAAATCTTCCTGTGTGATTCATTATCACTATGTCTGTTTTTCCTTGTCCTTGAGACTTCAGAAAGTCAAAAGAAATGTCATTTGACATGACCGTTTTCTTGGAGGGGATAAAACTGTAAAGCTTAATTGACAAGCAAGTGAAAATAAAGCTACAAGTTGTTAAAACCTTTACAAATGATAAAGGAATGCCATTCTTCATCTCAAAATATATGCAGAACCATTTATAAAAGGAGAATTGAGATGTCAGGACAATATCACACTTGGCAAAGAATGTAATATAAAAAAAAATGGAACCACATGCATATATAAATATTTGTGACTAGATGAAAAGGAAGCGATACAACATGACAAATGACAGCAAATCATAATAGGAATATTTTAGAAGACTGGAATTAATACTGAAATTTTTTTTGATATTGAAGAATAAAGATAAAGGTATAAATCACTTTGCACTCCCTGTTCTGACTTACAGCCTTGTTGTAACCAAATGGCTCTAAAATAAGTTTGATTAGCTGGCTAGGAAAACAAGAAAGCTGCTTCATGCCTATCAAATGATATACAAAAATTGTTTTACTAAGATGATTTTTCGGGTCAGAAAGGATTTCCTTGTAAATGAATTTGTGTAGATGTCGGCAATTGTGAGATTATATGTATATTTACTGACTTCATCAGATCCCAAAATAGTAAAAGTTCTGAAGCATAAAGAGAGCAACAGGAAGAGGTGGTTTGGGTTGCATTGTTTATAGTGAGAGTGGATAACAGGAAGAGGTGGTTTGGGTTGCATTGTTTATAGTGAGAGTGGATAACAGGAAGAGGTGGTTTGGGTTGCATTGTTTATAGTCAGTGTGGATAACAGGAAGAGGTGGTTTGGGTTGCATTGTTTATACTGAGAGTGGACAACACATTATTCATGTTAGCAGAAACTAAGGCCATGCAAGCTGTAAATATCAACTATATTGCAAGATGGGTTGTAGACTGGATGAAAGCTTTAAGGTGAGGATAAGGAACGTACTCCGAAGTAAAAATGCACAACAGAGGTGTTTCTTACGAGTCACTATTAGATCATCTTTTGTTCAGTATATTCATATCACAATTTCCAATAGATCAAAATATATGGATGAACAAATGTTCAGATGGCACAAAGGTAAGTTTAGTTGGTACTAATATAAAAGACTAGGCAGTTTTATAATATGTAGGTACATTATATATCTTGACAGCAATAAATGTGCATTATTCAAGGTTCTACACTTTGGTTCCAGTAACCAGGGATATTGCTATCCATTAAATAACCATGTATTATCAGTGGATGATAAAGTCAGAGACCTGGGAAATGTCATGAATAACAGGCTGCATTATAAAGGCAACTTGACTTTAGTATTAAGAATATTTTACTTTCTGATTAAGGTTATTCTGCATTGTATTTCCAGTTGGAAGTAAAGAGATATGCTACCAATATATATTCATATATAATCATTCACAAATAAAAAAGTTAAATAAAATTCCAAAACATTTACAAGGTAACTTGCTAAGGTTAAATACCATTTGAATATCACTGTTTACAGTTGAGTATAAATGATTAAGGGGTGAATTGATATTTATTTACATAAGTGTTATGCTAATAAAGAACTGTTAGCAATGATAGGTGAGGAGCATTTACATCATTCAATATTTGTAGGAATTATAAATTCTTAGTAGCCATGCCTGATTGTAAAACTACAAAAAAAAAAAGCTTTTCATTAAAGGGTGAGAAGATTAAGGAATGTTTTACCATGGATGACTGGTTTGGAGTAAAGGATTATGTCCCAAATTTATAAAGTGAAAAGCTTGTGGATGGCCCCAATGGTGTTGACAGTTTGACCTTTAATAACATTGAACTTTGAAGTGTTTTGGGGGGAGCAACCATGGAAATCAGGAAGTCAAACCAGAAGTGGACAAAGCAAAAAGTGCAGAAGAAAAAATGCAAAGAACATGACCAGAAATATAGAAAGAAACCTAGAATGCTTACAATTGTACTGGAAAGCACAGACAACTGCTGGAATAATGTGTGTTATCATGAGTTGACACACAGCTTGGGCAAGGGGCATTTAAACTACACATTGAAAGCCTAATGATGGCATAATGAAACAGTGGTTCACAAAATATTTAGAAAAGGTAGGAAATACAGGCAAATGTAGGTTCAGCATTAGAGCTAGCAACTGTTGCAAATCTTGTCGCAGGCTGTGATGTGCTTGTGGATGTAATTTTATATACTGAAAGATACAACAATGTGGCAAAGTTGTTACATTGGAGACTGTTTTAAAAATATAATGTACATGTAGCTAAGGGACATTGGAAGCATGAGCCACACATGATTACTGAAAATAAAATGATCGTGTGAGATCCTCCAGTGCACTGGAAACATGAACCACAGGGGATTATCAAAAATAAAATGATCATGTGAGATCCTCCAGTGCACTAGAAACATGAACCACAGGGAATTACTGAAAATAAAATGGTCATGTGAGATCTATCGGTGCACTGGAAACAGGAACCACAGAGGATTACTGAAAATAAAATAAAATGATTATGGGCAACGCAGTGGTGAATGCTGTCGCCTCACAGCAAGAGGTTCTCTGGTTTGATTCTCGGCCGGGGTGCCTTCTGTGTGGAGTTTGCATGTTCTCCCTGCATTCGCTTGGGTTTCCTCCGGGTACTCCGGTTTCCTCCCACATTCTAAAGACATGCGTCTGGAGCATTTCTCCCTGGGCCTCCGCTGAAAACAGGATCTGTGGAACCTAGTCGGACTTTCCCGGTCAACAAATGTTAAATAAATAAAAAAAAATAAATAAATAAATGTGAGATCCTCCAGTGTGCTGGAAACATGAGCCACAGAGGATTACTAAAAATAAATTGAGCATGTGAGATCCTCCAGTGCACTGGAAACATGAGCCACAGAGGATTACCTAAAATAAAATGAGCATGTGAGATCCTCCAGTACCAACAGTTGAAAAAGTAAAACCAATCATACCAGATATCGTAACTGTAGAGAAAGGAACAAAAGCCAGCATTAGTTATCAAAATTGATACATCCAGTGTCTTTGTATTAACAACCACAAAAACATGGTTTGTAATGTTACCAAAACCAAGAAACTAAATAACTTCTTTTGATTAAAGTTTTGATGGTGTATATATACAAGTAGTTTTATCCCTCGTGGCCTGTGGTCCAGCAACCGAAGCATTACTTCTTTACTTTTCTTTGACTTCTGTATTTCCACACTCATAGTCCAAAGTTCAGAGAATTGCTGGAAGTGGCTTATACATGGGGAATTTAAACCGAAAGATGAAAGCTTAAAAATAGCAGCTCAAGACAGAGGACTATAGACAGTGTTTCACAGTGTCTATAGACAAGATTGGAGACACCAACAAAAGTTTTTTTTGCAGCATAGAATTAGAAACAGTTTCATATGTAGTTAGAGTCTAATATATGCTCATGGCTAGGGTTTGTGTACTTAAAGACATAAAATGTTGAAAGGTTATTACAGTGGAAACAACATTACAGCATGCAAGTAACTGTGAGGTACTGAAAATGTGAACCACAAAGGAATATTGAAAATGAAGGCACAGTGATCAATTGGGATCATTCAGTGCCAACAGTTAAGAAAGTAAAAGCGAGAGAACCAGATATTGCAGTCAAAGAGAAAAGGCCAAAAGCAGATAGGGTACTGAAATGTCTGCACTCAGTGACTGTTGTGTCTTAAGTACCACAAAGCAGAAAGTTATAAAATATCAAATCAAGATCTATAAGCAGAAACTACAGCAATGTGAAATAAAACACCCAAATAGTTCCAATAATAGCAGGAGCAAATGGGTTAATGGGAAAGAATTTCTAAGCATATTTAGAGATATAACTGCACCTCCATATGGACCACAACAGGGCAATTCCAAGTACATAGCAGTTGCTGTGAACAGTGCTCATAGCAAACATCAAACACTGAAATATTAAAGCAAAACTGATTTATTGAACTTTAAGTATGCCCTGACTTAGGGATGAGGTCTTTTTTCTCTTGTAATATTAAAACCCTAACTACCTGGGGAAGATAAAAGGCAGAAAGCCTATATGTGACAAGGATTTTGCAATTAAGAACAATATGATACATAATCCTAAGTTCATTAAGTTACTTCCATCAGCAGTAGGAGCAACAGGAATAATAAAATAAGCATTTTCAGGTGTTCTTAAATATAGTACCAGTACAGGTAAACCAGTGTAAACTACAGAAAGAAGCAGTTCTGTTTACATCACTGGTTAAAAGATCATTCCTGGCAAACATCAAACACTAAAAGATTGAAACAGCTCTGACTTTAGGAACATTGATTATGCTGTAATGTGGGAGTATGGTCCATGCCTGTCATGTTATTATAGGTTCATAGGTGTGTACTAGGCTAGTGGCCCTGGAACCTTTACAAGCCTAGCCCATAGAAGTACCCTGGCATCGTGCCGCCTGATGTTAGTTCCCAGTGCCTCTATCAAGTAGAGTGACTAGAGTGATCCATGGGGTGAACTTTCTATTTCCCATCCACTCATCAAGATTTGTCTTGAAGAGGGACAGTGAGATGCTCTGCTTGACACGTATGGGATGTCTATTCCATAGCATGGGCAGTCTCTGGGTTATGTACCTGTCCCTCCAGCATGTTCTGTTGATTGTGATAATGAGGTTGAGGTCTCTGGAGTGTGTGGTGCGGAGGAATTGGGATTTCTTTAAATATAGCATTTCTAACAGAGCTGGGTCAGACATGGTTTTATAAGTCAAGCAGAGATCACCTCAAACACTTGCTGAAATTAAACAGAGAAAGAAAACCTTAAAATGCATTATGTGCAATAAAAGATTTAGAGACAACATCACTATGGATAGTTATCATACAACCCACAGTAGGTGGAAAACCTGTAAAAACTCTTTTTGTGATGAGTTTTAGGCACAGATGTTCTCTGTTATGGAATCAGAATGTCTGTCCTGATGAGAATTATCAGGAGAGGTGGAAGGTAAACCAGTTAGGATCATGCAAAGAAGAAACAGCAGAAAACACAACTTAAAGAAAAATTCTATAATCTAAGAAAAGACCTAGACATGCTTGACCTACTTGAAATTAATCTATAGAATGTCGATCACAGAATGAGACTAAAGAAAGCATTAAAGATACTGAGTGGTAAGAGAAACCAGCTAAGCACAGTTATTAGAACCATTAACTCATTCAGACCTACAGTTCTCTTTGTGTACCACTGGATTCATGCCTACAATGTGAGGATAGTTTGATTAGTCTTCCTATGGTAACTGCAGCCACTGGGTGCATTCATCAGTAGAATGGCATTATTGGCCTTTACAAAGCAGTTAGATATACTGATTGTGCATCTTTACCTAGGTTCATAGGAGGTTACTAGGCTATTGGCCCTAGGGCCTTTATAAGCCTAGCCATGTTATACCCTTTTTCCCTTATTGACCAAGTTGTATGCTCTATATTAGCAGTATGAGTCTGTGATCAGCAACAACTGCCCTTATCCAAGAGGGACATAGGTGTCACCCCTGGGGTAAATTTATGGTCTCCCATCCAGTTGTCTAAGTTACACTTAAATAGGGACATTGATGAGCTCTGTTTTACATGAATTGTGAGTTTGTTCCAGAGGAGTGGCAATCTCTGGGAGACATATCTGTCTCTGCAGCATGTCATGTTAATGTCACAGGTGATGTTAAGATCATTAGAGTGAGAGAATCTTGTCCCATTTGACTTGCGAATGTGCAGCATTTCCATTAGGGCAGGGTCTGAGACTGCTGTCTTGGCCAGGAACAGGTTGTATCTCAGCAGCCTATAAGATACAGAGTACAAAGGCAGGGCCTTCAGTCTGTCCATGCAGGTTATGTGTTGAAGGCCCAGAATTTTCTTGGTAAGAAACCTCTGAGGTCTTTCCAACTGCAGCAGGTATCTACTAAGGTACATACAGAAGGGAGCATTGTGCTCTACTAGTTGTCTGATGAGGGATGAATACGGGAGAGTTATAACATCCTTAGTTCTGGATGTGATGCTTTTACTTATGAGGTGTACAACATAAAATGCCTTCCTTAGCACTTTGGGCACGATGATCAAAGTTAATATTGCTATCAACCTGTTTCCCAAATCTCTAACCACAGGCTTTGAGATAAGGGGGGTACTGTTAATATTGTAATTTGCAGGGACTTCCCCTTTGCCAAAAGGGATGATAATGCATTATTTTGCATTTAGTTTAAGTCTGTGGCTTTGGCACCACTCATTTGTTTGTGTAAGCCCTTTTTGTAGTATGTCAACATTGTTGGGGGACTCAATGATTGCACCCAGTTTTGCAGTCATCGGTGGAAGTTGGTAAGCTACAAGCCATCTATTTTCACCTGGACTTCTGAGTAAGATTCCAAACAGTAGGAGGCCCAGCCCAAATCTTTATGGTATACCACTGGTAACTGGTCTGCAGAGCATCCTACTGGACAGTTATAAGAAGAAGTAAAAGCTAAGAGTTGCTTGTTTACTATGTTTGTATGATCCACTAGGTGAAACATATGCAGCAGTTCCACCTTTAGTAGTTGTCTTCTCTGTTGTGTAAGTTTTTCCATATTTTAGCTTCTGTAGAAGCCTCCGTTTCTCTGCAACACAATTGATGCCAGGATTGCAAACAACACAGGAGGTTAACAATCTAGTATTAAACCACTAGTTTACATTCTTGGATTTTGCTGTCAAAAATCAAGATCAAAGAATGTTAGGGATTTGTCTTTGTCTGACATACCACAATCACAGAATTAGTAGGTATAAACTCTTGAAGGAGTGTGTGGACACAACCCCTATGTGGAGAGGAGCAGAGGTTTCTTTTTCATACAATTTATGACTTTTGAAAGTCCATTCTGGCTGACTAATGCACTATTTTTGATTGAATTTATGTGTTGATCAGAAAACAGACACATTTATCCTGCAATAGCACTTGAGTGGATATTTCATCTCAGACTTCCCAGAATTGCACGTGTGCTTTGGCATCACCAAACAGTTCACTGTTTACTTTTTATTAATTAAAACAACAACAAACAAGGAAGAGGCTGAATTTTGTAAAGGATATAAAAACTAGGTTACACTCCAGAAACAACTTCAGTAAGGAGTTGACATAGAAAGCAAAATGTATTCAGCAGTGCAGTTGTATAGGATAGTCTACTGGAAAAAACAGAACTTGTGAGAGGGAAACCTGTATAGATGTAAAGAGCACTGAGAACATGATCTCCATGTAGAAGACTTAAAAATAAGGAAATGTCTCCCTATGGCAATGTCTTAAAGGATAAAACTAGAAATGTACTTTTAAATATGGTATCCAAACCTTTTTTTTTTTTATTATTATTTTTTTTTTTATTAAGAGACTGAAGTTATGAAATGATAAAATAAAAGAGCTGCAACTATTACCTCCAAATCTGGATAACTTACAAACATCTTTGCATAGATTTCTGGGATGGTGTCTTATGTTGGATTATTTGGAAGATATTTATGCTCACCTACTATAAAATGTTGCACACGTTTGAGAATTGGTTCATTTTTAAAAGAAAACACTGTTTAATGAGGTGGTACTAAAATTTAAAGTTCTTTGTAAGAAAGAACAAAGCATGAATGACTTGTGTTAAAGGCCAGAAAAGTGGTCTACAGTTTGTCTGAGTCCCAGAAGCATAAGCCTCAACAGATGGGCTGGAATATATGTTGACAACAGATGTCTGTAAAATCCAGAACTGTGATTGTACCGTTCTATGGCTTAAGCAAACAAGTTGCTTTTTTTCAGGTCATCAGCAAGAAGTATGTGAAGTTTAATACTCATAGGTGCCGGAAGCTGTTAAAGACTGGGGGGGGGGGGTGGTGGGGGGGATGGCAGGGACACTTACTGAACTAAAAAGGGTAATTTTTTATAACTATTTGCTACCACAACATAGATTCACTTGGAGGAAATTTTAAGCTTAGCCAATTCCCTTTTGGTGCTTGAATTAACATTTTCTGATTGGTCTTGGCTATCCCATTGGCTGATAATTGTATATTAGCCCTAGTGAGAACAACTGTGATCATACCATAGATAATTTCAGGGGGCCATGTAAGGGATGCAGCATTTAGGAACTGCCTCTATCCATTAGTGGCATGAGGGGAAATCCTGGAGTACATTTTCTATTACCCATCCTTAGATCCAAGTTGCATTTGAATATGGATGGATGAGCTTTGCTTTCTTTTTATGGATAGTCTGTTCTGGAACAGTGGTAGCCTCTGTGATATATATCCATCTCTCCACAACATTCAGTTTAGATATCTGGATTGAGTATTTCTGATGCCATTTTACTTGCTGATGTTCACTAGGTCCATCTGTATTATGTCGGAGGATGCCTTGTATGCCAGACATGTCACCTCTAAGCACTCTGCAGGATACTGAGTATAATAGTAAATCTTTGAGGTGGTCCATGCAAGACCTATGGTTTAGGACTTGTATCCTTTTAGTAAGGCATCTCTGAAGATATTCCAATTGTTGCATGGGGCTGGACAGATACATGCCAAAGTAGGCATTATACAAAATGATTGACATAATGAGAGCTTTGTAAAGGGGGACAACAACATATCTAGATCTAGTCACAATCAATTTGTTTATAAGCTGTGCAATATAGAAAGGCTTTCTTATGATGCTGGGCACATGTTGGTCAAAAGTTAGGTCACTGTGCACACAAGATCCCAAATACCAAACCATTGGATCAGTTCTCAGGGGGCATTGTCATGATTTTGACACCAGTTATTATTTGGGACAAACCTTCCTGCATGATGGTTAAGTCATTTGGGGATTCAATAACTTCTTCTAGCTTGCAGTCATCTCAGACTTAGCTGGCCAAAGCTCTTTGGTATTTCGTTTTACTTTTGAGGTGTATATGCCAAACAGAAAAAGTCTCAGCACCGAACCCTGGGGGGACTCCATCGGTGACTGGTCTCTTCCCCTGTTTTGATCTCAAGCATCCTGTGAGCCAAGTTGGCAATCTAAGTGTTTGCTCCTACATTATTCATTAATGCAGCTGGTGATCTAAGTGTTAGCTCCTACATTATTCATCAATGCAGCTAGTGATCTAAGTGTTTGCTCCTACATTATTCATCAATGCAGCTGGTGATCTAAGTGTTTGCTCCTACATTATTCATCAATGCAGCGGGTGATCTAAGTGTTTGCTCTGACATTATTCATCAATGCAGCTGGTGATCTATGTGTTTGCTCCTACATTATTCATCAATGCAGCTGGTGATCTAAGTGTTTGCTCCTACATTATTCATCAATGCAGCTGATGATCTAAGTGTTAGCTCTGACATTATTCATCAATACAGCTGGTAGCAACAACTGAAACACGCAGAATGGACCAAATAATAACACCAAAAACGTCCGGCAGCCCAAAGACCAATCTGCAAACTGCCAGCTCACAGAAAAACAGCTGAAAACAGGAGCCGAATATAATAAAAAAGCCAAAGCTTTAATAATCCAAGCAAAACTGTTGAGCGCTTTCACTCGCACAAAAGCGAGTTTCATCAGAACATTTTCACATACATACTGAATTAGTTAAATAGTAAAAGAGGCGCCAAAACGCATCAATCAAATGATATAATTATTCAATGCTAAACAATTAATCAATTCAAACATTTGCCACAGCCTAAAACCACGATGCTGTTATAACAGACGAAAAACATGAAAAAGCATCAAAATATAAAAATACAAATGCAACAATGACATTAAAATAGACAATAAACAAGACAATAAAATGACTCATTCCATCATAAGTAATGGTTTTATAGTCAGATTGTCATTTAGTCCAGGCTCAGTGGTGGCATCTGTACAAACCTGCCACCATAGTTCCCTGTAAGCCAAGTAGTTTTTAAGATTTCCACCTCTTGGATTTCTAGTAATTGTTTCCAATATACCAAATTTGAAGGAGTGCTCGGGCCCAGCATTTTTAATATGCCTAAATAAAGCATTCTTCGTATCTGACTTCCTAATAGAATATAAATGGGAATAAATCCTCTGTCTAAGTTGCCTCTCGGTCTTGCCGATGTAAAAATACTGGCAGACCGAACAGATGGCTATATAGACCAGTGTTTGCTCCTACATTATTCATCAATGCAGCTGGTGATCTAAGTGTTAGCTTCTACATTATTCATCAATACAGCTGGTGATCTAAGTGTTTGCTCCTACATTATTCATCAATGCAGCTGGTGATCTAAGTGTTTGCTCCTACATTATTCATCTTTTGTGCTACACCTGAGTAGGGGATTGTGTCAAAAGGCTTGGCCAGGTCAAGGTAATGTGGTGTGAACTGTTTTATCTTCATCCATTGCTTTGGTAACAAGAGTAAAGCTTACAATTTGCCCATGATTTTGAGCCTTTAACACTTTCCTCTGGGCTGTTTTCAAACACATTTTAGGGCCATCATACATGTATGCATTTCTTGATTCACCTTCCTGATTGTATTAAATTATATTCCTTGTACAATACAGCACACTTGTTAGACTTAAGCTAGAGCCCATTTTAAATTTATTGTTTGAACATTTTTCCAGTAGGCAATGAAGCAA